>NW_027273863.1:1985000-2037500 GCF_046630095.1 Trachinotus anak | reverse complement strand
GGCGTTTTTTGTTGTTATTATCACGTTCACCGACTAAATCAAAATTCATTATTATCATAGTCCTGTTATAAAGTGTCATTTGTTATTGGGGGTTGGATTAATAACATCAGAACATTTACTGTCATTCTTCTGGTATCAGCACTAATGCTCATTTTAACTGATTTGTTTTTTGCTTCTCAGCACTGCAGCAGATGTGGGGATTTTTTTTTACCTTTATCTGCTGTGTATGCAGGTTGCTCACAGTGATGCTACGGTCAGTGTTATCAGCAGAAACTTCCTCTGCTTCATTTATCACGGCCTTCATCGGTTCAAAAGTGCCGAGATGTACATCCTGTCTGGGCTTCTGTCAGTCAGATGGCCTGTCGGTACTTCTATGTCATTATGGAATATCACAGGCACTGAAACCAGAGACGTCCAGAGTGAGGGTGACAGACAAGTGACAGATACCCAGACAGGAAGAGAAGAGTCAGACATGCTGGTCCTGGTGATGAGTTTGTTGTGTTGGAGTCAAGCTGAAGGTGAGATTCTAAGTAACTGTAAATATTAGCTATTATAAGCAGTAGTACAACTGTGTATCATTATGTATTCATTACACTGTAATTGATAAATTGATGGCAGCTGTTGTAGTAATAAAAGTAACTGTTTCTAATTGAGCTTTTTAGATATTTTAGTTATTAGTATTTTCTGTGTAAACACATTAAAAGTAAAATATATAAAGATGGTTAATTTAAGATTAAAAAATACAAGTCACTGGAAAATTAGCTTCAGCAGAGTTATGAAAATAGTTTATGTAAACTCACAGATTGAAAGCAGTAATCACCTTGGTTTTTGGCTACACTTTTGGCTCCCAGTATCTTCACATTTCTTTTACTTGTTTATAAAGCCCTTTATAATTTGGGACCAGCTCACATTACAGACTTATACAGATTTATAATCCTCCAGCAGCTCTCACATCTTCTACTGTCAGGCTTTTAAATCCACATGATTCTACGCAATAGGCAACACAGCAGTTTTTAGCCGAGATAGAGGCTCCATGAACCTTTTCAAACAGCAGCTGAAAACGTGTTTATTTAATTTGTATGAAAGTGCTCTCTGAAGTTTTTAATTATAATAATGCATTACATATGCTGTATATTTCAGAATATCTACATAAAGATTCACCAAACAACATTTCCTCATGAGCATGAGTTCACTTTGAGTGGACTAACTATATTTTGGATTTGTTAAAAAGCATTTATATTTAATTGATGTATTCTACTTATACAGAGATAAATTCATCCACACATATATGATATGTTTATGAATTTATGTTTCTATATGAACTCAGTAAACACAAGAACATGAGTAAAATGAATAGACATAGATAATGGGATGTGGAAACCTTTTTTAACTTTTATAATTTTTTTAAATAATTTGCTAAGAAAAATGAAACATACCAGGAATATAATGGGTACTAGCAGAGAACATGAGAACATATGACATGTCACTGTGGTAAAAGCACAAGTGTTTACACTTGAATCGAACAACGTCATCATTACACATTAAAACAAAAACTTGCAGTAAAATGTGTGCTTTGAAAAAGGCATTCTGGAGCCTCCATACTTTGTCATTATTGAAACAATGTTATCAGAGTTGTAATATTTATTCACATTATTGTGTATTATTTAATCAGCTTTAAATAATAAATCATATATTATTATATGATATTATATGATATTATATTATATTATATTATATTATGTGTCTTTTTACGATTTCCTTCTGTCACTGCCTCTTCTACAGGTGGCTGCAGGGGACCTCTTGTGATTATATCTGCAAATAAGATGATGCTTTCAGATGGAGAGGACCTCAGACTGAGATGTGACTTCACATGTTTGAGAGCCAAACATGTGGCACAGCTGTGGAAGAACAGAGAATATGAGGTAGTTGAAAAATATTTCTTTAAGAGTTTTCCAATATTTCTATTTTATTATGACCTGAATTAAGCTCTGTCATATGTATGTACATTTATATAATTCTGTTTGCTTGTTACTGAGGATGATAATGATGATTCTGGCTAATTGTATGACTTGCACAACACATGATTTTAAAAAAAATTGAGTGTGTGAAGAAATCAGCAGTTCAATGAAATGACAATTCATTTAAAGGTCCGTAAAGTCTAAAGGTAGATGTCCATGTGTTTTCTGATTATAAAGCAGGTCTAGGTTCTATATTAATACTGTGAAAGCCTTAAAACCAGCCTCTCTCAGGCTCTCTTCTGAGAGGCAAAGGAGATGTAAAACTACACTGAGGTTCTTAAAACCACAAATGTATCTTCTTGATATCAACACTTCAGATAAACACTTGAGAAGTGTAAAATATGGGACCATTAAATGTAATCCACATCAGAAAAAGAAAAAAAAGAAAATTATGCAAGAATTTATCTTTTTGCAAAAAAAGAATGTATTTGTGACAATGATAATATTCAGCTTTACAAGGCAGCAACGTAACAGCAGCTGAAAATCTTGCTGTTACTGACCTTGATGTGGTCTGAATTCTCAGCGTGCTAATGTGCACTCCATCACCACCGGGTGAAGTTAGAGGTTACAGATGAAACGATGCAATCCACAAACTTGACTCTTTCAGCCAGAGAAGGCACTGATACGCTGTTTTCAGGTGTGACGTTACTGTTGAGAAAGTGCTGAAGTGGATCATGACAGTAAGAACTGTTGTTGTCTTCTAGGACAGAGTGTCCCTTGTCAATGTCACCTCCCTTGTCCCCAGCGTGAGCCTGGTTGTGAACATGAGCTTTGCCACAGAGGCACACACTGGATATTACAGCTGCATGACCCAGCCCCCAGATACAATCAGCCCTGACATCTTCATTCAGACCGCATGTAAGACGTCACTGAACACACACAGCTCAGTCCTGCATGAATGCTCGTTCTTGAGTAAATGGTGACTGTAGGAGTCACCCTAACTCTATCATAATCATTATCTGTCAGTTAAACAAATTATTTAGTAATGTTTACTTACACATGTGATGCCTGGTGAGTAATCATGATCAGCATGTTCAATATTAAATAAGTAAAGAGGATTTTACATTTGTACAAGATTCAATGATTATATTATAAAATTATGTAAAAAATATAAACCAACAGTTTGTGAATTAAATGGTAGTGTAATGAATTTATTTAATAATGCCAGTGTTTTCCCTGCCCTCTCACCTTTTAGCCAATCACATGGTCTCTTCATTCAATAAAAACCTTTTAAAACTGGCGGTGAGAAATGTATACATTACATGAAATTATGAAACTAAGAGAAAAAAGTATTCAGATCTGACAAATATTAACTATTTTAAAACTCTTTTATTTAAAAAAAAATAGGAATATTATATAATATTTTATAAAGGTGAATCATGCATTTTGCATGTATGACTATTTTTTATGACATATTTATTTAACTAATATAACAAAACTCTGTCCACTCTTTAGATAACCTGACAACAGTGACATCTACCCCGACCACAAGCAGCACCTCGAGGTGTGACAGCACCCAGCAGCTGAAGGGTGCAGCAGGTGAGAGCTCACAGCCATGTGGGTACTGATCCTCTGAACTGGGAACTTTGATTATGCCTACATTTGCAGTTAATCTAATTATGTCCCTCTCTTCTGATTGGCTGTTTGTTTTCTCAGTGATCCAATAAAAATATAGCAGATTTCAGGTAAACACTCAGAGAAACCAAATCCTGCAAGGTTGGATGGTGCAGGGTCCAGGTGGGCGGGGCTGAGGGCGGAGACTGCTTTGTTGTGACATCACAAAGTTCCAGAAGTCCTGACGGCTGGTTTTAAGGCTCAGTTTCTGAATACAGGCTGTGTGCATTTCTCTGTGGACTGAGGCTTTGATACCTTCACAGTATTAATATAGAACCTAGACCTGCTTTATCATCACAAACACATGGACATCTACCTTTAGACTGGATGGACCTTTAATGCCTTAACTAAAAACCAGTCTTTGCCTGATTCTTAACTTCAAACAACCTTTTAAACTTGTGGGTTGCAGCATCTCAGTCTCCACAAAACTGTCAGACTTAATACGTAAAGCCTGCCGTCTTCCTCTGGACCCAGGAGGGACTGATAGGACTAGAATCAAGCATTTCCACCTAATGTGGCCTCTATTACAGTACAATAATACAAATAACTCTTTATTAAGGGTGCCTGAGTTACATTTTAACATTATATCTTTCAAATGTACTTTTTACTGTGTCTTTTCTCTGTTACTGCTTCTACCTCTGCCTCTTTTCATCTGTATGTTATGTTCCTGCAGCTTTACCTCTGAGACACTTTATGTAACGAAAAACCCAATTCACATCCATCTGTGTCCGTGTAGGTCTGCAGGGTCAGATCTGGTTCTGGATGCTGCTGGGAAAATGTGCTCTCCTCCTCCTCAGTTTAGCCTCACTGGCTGTAAAACACAAGAGAGGATGAGAAGAGAAGAGAAGAGAAGAGAAGAGAAGAGAAGAGAAGAGAAGAGAAGAGAAGAGAAGAGAAGAGAAGAGAAGAGAAGAAGCATTTACCTTCTGTTCTTTTAATGTTCATTGTGTTGCTTTATCTGTGTTACATCACAGAAATCTCACGTGTAAATTGGTAGTGGTGATATGGAAACACTGACCTCAAAAAATCAAAGTGACTTGTTAAAAAATACAATTTGAATTGAAGGATTTGTATATTTGTTGCTCTTACTGTGACACAGCTTTAACAATGAATCATTTTTCCTGTATTACAACATTACATTCTAAATTTACACACAAATAAAAGATGAGATAAGATAAGATCCTTTATTAGTCCCACAGTGGGGAAATTTGCAGTGTTGGACAGTGGACAGTACAAAAAGAAAAGAAAACAGCTGAATGTCAAATAATTAAATATATGTGCGATGATATATTTAAAAATAGCAGCAGATAATGAACATTGCACAGTTGGTGTGTGTTAATTATTGCACGTGGTGAGTTGTCAGTCCTTGGTGTGTGTGGTCAGTCTGACAGCAGCAGGAAGGAAAGACCTGTGGTATCTCTCCTTCACACACCACGGTGCAGCAGCCTGTTACTGAGGGAGCTGTTCAGAGCTGTCAGAGTGTCCTGCATGGGTAGGGAGATGTTAGCTTAGCCATCATCCTCCTGTCCCCCCCCCCACCTGCACTGGGTTGAGGGGACATCCCAGAGCAGAGCTGGCCTTCTTTATCATTTAAAACTCAAGTGTAACAGGCCCTTTTCTCATTTTTCTATTATGCAAATGGCACATAAAAATATCACACAGTCGAGAAAAAACATATGAACAGTGGAATCTTTTGAGCTGAGACACCATGGGGTGGCGACATAGTCAAAGTGAACATGAACCAGAGCTCACACCATCTGCGGACTTAACATATCTAACAGTGAAGAACTTTAAAAAACATTAATTCATCAGATAGATAATTTACATCACAAAAAGATAACACTACTTTTTAATTGGTAATCAATTTCTCCAAGTTGTAACTGTGTCCTGTAGATCTCAGAAGTCTGCTGCAGATTCTGTTCTCCTCCTGACAGGGAGGCAAAGACGTCCTCAGTCTGAGGTAGAAGATTCTGTCCCGTCACTTAAGAAGTCTCCACATACTGTGTGTGAGTCTAGCTTGGTTTTCCTGGTTTTCTCCATCACTTAAAAAAACAGATGTGGCTCATTGACTCACTCCAGCCTGCTCCAGAGTTTTTGGCTCTGCTGCTACTGCAGAACTGGTTTTATATGGTCCTGGTCTGGCTTTGTGAAATTCTGGACGAACATTTTCCTCTGTCTCAGTTTTTACCTTTATGCCCTGAAGTCTTTCATGAACACTTCCTCAGAGTCATATTTGTGACAGTCTCTCAGGTGTGGCCTTGCTGCTCTCCTTTGCTGACACAGATAAGGCCCTGATGGTGTCCCTGACCTCCATTATTCAGTTCATAGAGGCTCAGCTGCTGAGTTCACTGTCACTTTAACTTCTCCTCTGGGATGGACTCTCTGTCATGTGTAAGTCTTTAGCAGTAGGTGAGGTGAGGGTGGAAACAGCCCTTGATTTCTCTCACACTGCGAAGCTGCAGACAGGACAGTTCACTTTAGTCTGAGTCATTTTCATTAGAGATGCTTTGTGTCATTTTGTGTAAATCGTTCTTTTTTTTGGTTTCTCTGTGTTTCATCCTTTTCTGCTGTTTACCAGCTGCATACTCCTCCAACAGAGAAGCAAAGAAGCAAATGTAGGGTGGATGTCGTTTTCTGTGGAAATGATCTGAGGTTTCTCAACAGCAGCCGTGATAAGAGCTGGTCGAATTCCCCAAATGGTAAGGAAAGGAGCTTCAGTGCTGCCTATCATATCTCCTCTACTATAGGAAACACTGGACCTTCCTTCATTAAAGGAAAGGAGATAATGCCATCGCATGTTATCAATGCTGTTTGTTTTCTTTTTGTGGTTAGGAAAGGAGTATTTATAGGCCATGTGTTATAAATAAAGTTGGTTTAAAAAAATCTAGTGTAAGTGCAGTTGGATCCTCTCTTTATGATTTCTTCTTCACATCTTTCCTTGATCTCCATCGAGGTCGAGGAGAAGTGGTTAGGAAAGGAGAGGAGATGATTTTGACTTTTCGAGCGCAGCCCACAGTTTCCCTCCCGTACAGCAGGTGGCGACATGCGCCTCCGGGTTGTGATATTAAAATCAAAGAAGAAGAGGAGCCACGCGTCACTGGATCAAAATGGCAGCCCCCTGCAGGAGCATCTGACAGCCGACGACTCAGGTCACAGTTACAGCTCAAGTCCTGAAAACTGGATCAGAAGTGAAGCCATGTTTCCGGAAACGGCTCAGTGTTTAAAAACGGCGCTTTCTCAAACCGTTTTTCTGAAGGAGCTGAGACGGTTGTCCGCACATGGGGGAGCCAGCCGCCTGCAGGCCCGGAGACATTTCGGTGTCAGCCGCTGTCTCACAGCCAAGGTCCCCCCTGCACGGAAGCCCAGGGAGAGAGTGGAGATCCCCGGACTGGAGATGGTCACCTACGGGGAGAGGATGCACTATGTGCCGGGCTTGTTAAAGCCCGTTTACCCAGAGTGGGAGCGGAACTACAAGGACCCGAGGTATTACAGGTCCCCCCCGGTTCAGGACATGGCGCTGTACAAAGAGAAGCCGTGCTATGTGTTCAACCAGAGGACCAGCGCGCTGGAAGGTAACTGTCACAACCATACTGTAGTAATAACATATGAATGACACAATCACGGAAGAGCCTTATTATTCTTCATCTATTTCAAAATGAAGACCAGGTGTAGGGGGTCGCAAACACAGTGAGTTACAGTTATTAATTAATTTGAGTTTTACTTAATTAAGTGAAGCTTGGAGGACTATTGATATGCCGAATTCATCAGAATATCCCACAGACTGCTAAAAGTATTTACTTTCAGATGTGTGCATCTTCTCTGATGATCAAGAATAAATAAACAAATAAACGTCCAGAAAATGAATTAAGTTTGACTCAATGTTCTCTTTTACTTTAAAGTAAATCTCAAGTGGTAGAATGAAATACAACCCGATAACAACCAAAAACCACAAAACAAACATCTTTTCCACAGCGTTCACAATGGCAAAAACAAGAAGAAGCTATTGAAACTGTTTCCCAGTCAGCAAAACTGACACATCCACTTATTCTGTGTTTGTGAACGTTACTTCACTCTTGTGTGTGTGTTTGAACTGCTTGAGGTTAAATACTCATAAAAATATAAAGTACACATTGGGCTTTACAGATAGTACATTGAGTCTTTTATGCTCACTGTCAGAAGCTAATGATATGTCCAGGTTTCTTTAAAGTGACCTTTGACCTTTAAAGAAACTACAGCGTATATGGTAGGATTCTGTTCACCTCAGCATGAACCTGCAGTTTAGATCAACCATCACCACCTTCGACACATGAGTCTGGGTGTCTGTGTGTGTGTTTGGGATTATTATGAATATAAAGCCTTACATTAGATTTCTACTGTAATTCATTATGTAAAGTGTTTATGTTAGTAAACATCCAACCTGCAGTGACCTGCCTGTGATAACCTCATGGCCCTTCACATCTCTCTCTCTCTCTCTCTCTCTCTCTCTCTCTCAGGTGTGCGTCAGGCTCTGTGGTTGACCAAAACAAAGCTGATCTCTGGTCTGCCCCCTCAGCTTGTCTCATTGGCCGAGGATCCTGCCAATCACATACCAGATCAGGATGAGCGTGTGCAGAATGCCATCAAACACGCCCGCTTCTGGGACACGACAGAGGAGCGACCAGGCAAAGAGAAATACAGGTAGCATCTTATACAGCGTTTATTGTCTGGTTCAGTAAAGTCATGACTTGGTTAATTAACAACTATTGAAGTAAAATTTGACACAGCCTAATAAATGTCCCAAAGATGCCAAGTGGTCCTGATGCCTCATTCATACTAATCATGTGAGTACAGTCACAGCAGGTTTATAACTGCAACAGGCACCAGGTTGCAGGAAAGGAAGAGGAACAAACAGAGAGAGAAACAAACAGAGCAGCAGAGAGGTTCTGCCACACAGAACGTTTCAGAGTCACCTGAAGTCACCATGTGTTTACCTCATGTGTTTACTAACCTTTGTAAATGAGCCATTGTGATGACCTTTGTTAATGAAGTGACTTTGTTGTAATGTTCACATGTCCAAATTTGTCACACCAAAAGTGTCAGTTGTGTTGACTCTCTAAATCACTCTCCTCTCTCTCTCGCTGCGTGTCTGTGTCTGTGTCTGTGTCTGTGTGTGTGTCTGTGTGTGTGTCTGTGTCTGTGTCTGTGTCTGTGTGTGTGTGTGTGTGTGTGTGTGTGTGTGTGTGTGTGTTCCTCCCCCAGCAACACTCTGCTCATGAACCTGCTGCACTTGTGTGCGACTCTCCAGCCCAGTCACCCTGCAATCGGACGGAGGATCCGTGCTGAGAAATACTCGTTGGCAGCTTCATGGAAAAGAGGTGAAGTACTTTAGTTTGACTCGGATCAGCCTCTGAGGTATCACAGCCTCTGAAATGATACTGTGTGTCCTGTGTGTAAAGATGTCCTGTGTTATGGGGCAAGGTTTTTATTAGTGGATCCCTGTTTTGTTTGTATTGTGAATGCTAATGCTAACAGGCTAGCTCACACTGCTGATGGTTTCATGGTGTTCTGCTGACTGACTGTTGGCAGCAGTGATGGGCAAAGAAATTTAGCAACACGCCAACAAATACAGTACAGAAGAAGACTGTAAGACTGTAAACAATGCTTTAAAATTTTCTAATAGTTTCAGGTAGGCCTTTGCCGGTTTCCCACCATATGCAATATTTTCCATTATTAAAAAAATATATATATACTTTGCAGTTTTTGACAGTTTTGCTCTGCTGCTGAGTCCAACCCTCATTACACTGCTTTGCCTACTGTGCGTTGAACCTTGGCATACAAATAAGAAATAAAACAGCGGTTTTGCTTATACCTGAAACAATACAATCAGGATATATGATAATGTTTCTCATGTTTATACTCTGGGTGTAAATATCTCAGAACAGTTATTGGTCTGGAAGAAGGGACATCAACGTTTGTACTTCCTAAGTGTGGACAGGAAAATGATGTCATTGTTTTATTAAATCAGAGACAGATCGTAAAGGCGGCTGCTAAGGTGACAGGTGTCCCACTGACCCCCCTCCCCACAGGTTCTCTGCAAGGCCAGATCCATAATGGACTGTGCAAACCACCCCCTTCACTCTCAGTTTGAGGCCAGGTGCAGTGGGGCTAAAAACTCCCAACCCTGCTGAATTTGAATGTGAATTGTCATTTGCTGTGTGTTTTATTGTTTCGTTTATTGTTGCACTTGTGTTGTTTTTATCTGTTTTTTTATCTGCACCCCTGACTGCAAATCAAGTCCGTATTGGAGCTGGACTGTATCGCAATGTTAGATTTTGGATATCACCTAATTAGAACATATTTCACTAGATAAATAAAAACACTGACCTGCTGGTGCTGCCAGGGTAAGTGTGGGGATCACCATGAACACGTCACAACATGACTGTCTGAACACACTAGCTGCATGCTGATGGACTTTCATTTCTCCTTATTTCTCCTTGGTACCAGGTGAGGACCTGTTCCAGATTAGGGGTCAGAACGGATTATTGCAAAACAGCATGGATCCTCTCCCAGTGGTTTCTGGGAAACAGGAAGTTGCCGACACCGCAGATCATGTCCTGGAAACCTTCTATCCCGTCTCCCCCACCATCGACCTGCAGAAAGTGCACATGTACAAGGAAGGGGTGAACTGTTTAGGTGAGAGGAGTCCCAGCCGTGCAGGGTGCATGTGTCCCTGAGGTTCAGCGTCTTTGTCCAGTGTCCCATGTAATTACATCACACTTCTCTCGTCCAATCAGGTTTCGGGGATGACTACCCTTACCCTCATGCCCACACACTTTACTTCCTGGAGGGAGCCGATGCTGGCTGGAAGCTCCGCCCAGAGCAGTTCAGAGCCAGCATGCTCATGTTCTCCTTTGGAAACGCTCTGGCCCGTGCATGCAAACTGTATGGGGTAAGCATGGATACACAACATACTGCCTGTCAACACACTGCTGTATTTAAGACCACAGTCATCCTTCACTCTCTCTGTCTTTGTATGTCTTGCATTTTGTGTGTGTGTGTGTCAGACCCAGCCCCAGCGTGTATTAGATCGTCCTGTAACAGTTCAGGCAGTGATGACCAACGGCAGAATCTTCCAGTTCATGGTTTTCCAGCTCAACACCACAGATCTCTCAGGAGACGACGGCGTCAAGAACCAGGTGCTTCGTCTTCATCCTCATCATCAGCTTCATGTGCTCTGTGGTTTGTGAGGGAATCAAACTCGATGTTAATGGCCATGGTGTCGGGATATGCAGCTATGAGAAAGCTAATGCTTATAGATGAACACTTGACAAACCAGCAGCTCCAACCACAGTGAAAAGCCTCATAATACTCCTACTAAGATTCTCAATATTTATTCCCTTCAAAGTGATTTTCATATTCACATGATGTCAATATTAATAATAACAACTGTTTATATAGCATTTTTAAAAACAGAGTTACAAAGTGCTGTACAGACATACAAACAAAGCAAACATATGTTAGTATAATAAAATCAATAAAACAAAAGAGAATAAAACCAAAAGTACAAACCAAAGCATTGAAATCAAGAATTAAAAGCTGCTTTATACAAGTATGTTTTAAACTGGGGCTGCAACTCAGCTCTCCTGATCTCCTCAGGTGGGGCATTCAAAAGACTGGGGGCTCTAACAGCAAAGGCACAGTCACCTTTGATCAACAGAGTAACAGAGTTTAGCCTGAGGATCTCACACTGAGTGTCATAAGAGGACAGATGTTCTGAGATATGAGAGATGGACGGAGCCTTAAAAGTGATTAAAAGTTTAAAATGGATCTTAAAAGACACAGGTAGCCAGTGTAAGGGGGCTGAATCAGGTGTAATGTGATCACATCTTTTGAAACCAGTTGGGAGTCTAGCTGCAGCTTTTTGTTTGCATTGCAGGAATGAAGAGATGTTTGGGAGAGACATGTATACAGGGAGCTGCAGTAATCAAGACGTGATGAGATGAATGTGTGAATAACTTTCTCCAGATCAGTGAATGACACAAATGATTTGGTTTTGCCAGATTTTTCTATAGCTGATAAAATATGATTGGACGAAACTTTTTACATGGAGATCCAGTTAGAAATCGGAGTCAGATATTACAGCGAGGTTTCTGGCAGAGGGCTGGAGGTCAGGTCAGCATCATCTTTACAAGGCTGAAACTTCACACAATAACACAAAGAAACACACTGCATCAAAAACAAGCCAGACCCCACTGATCATAAGGAGCCTCCCCACAGACATGAACATATCCATGTTATTAGAAAATAAAAAGTTCACTTTTCATGTGACTTGAAAACCAGTTGGTGTCAAGTTAGTTTAGTAAAACTCCCTGAACTAGAGGTGTGCACTGATCTGAGTACAGTTGACAGATTGATTCTCTCTCCTCCTCACTCCTTTTATTCAGGGATAAACACTGTACAGAGGACAAGCACAGACTCACTCACTGGCATTTGATAAAGCAATGACACAAAAGTCCATCCTGTCACATGTGCACCAGCTGTAGATGCTGATCTCAGCCGTTGCTGTGTTTGATTCTTGTGTGTGTGCTCTGCTCTGTGCAGGTGTGGCTGGAGGAAGATGTTGAGCTCTATGATTTTGCAAAGGTCCGACCACTGATCAAGAAGAAACAAGTGAGGGTAAGAAAGACGAGCTCTTCACAGCCATGTTCTCTCATCAGCACTGATTCTGTGGCTGTAACATACATGATCCTGCAGCGTGTCATTACTGTTCTGCTCCATGCACTGTGTGTGTGTGTGTGTGTGTGTGTGTGTGTGTGTGTGTGTGTGTGTGTGTGTGTGTGTGTGTGTGTGTGTGTGAGTGTGTGTGTGTGTGAGTGTGTGTGTGTGTGTGTGTGTGAGTGTGTGAGTGTGTGAGTGTGTGAGTGTGTGAGTGTGTGAGTGTGTGAGTGTGTGAGTGAACTGTTGACTCTGTCATGAGCACAGTCCTGTAAAGTGACGTGATTCTGAGAGACTGTCCTCCTGTAACCAATGAGCCCACAGGTCGTCTGTCAGCAGGTTATTATGACCCATAGTTAGATTTTGTTGTAGTAATGATGACAGGAGCAAAGGGAAAAGTGTGGTGACAAAGTCCATGTCAGGAGGGGGTTGGGGTGGATGGATGAATATGACACAGGAGAGCGGTGTTCGATTCCCATGTGAGAGTAGCAGCTTATGTTGTTTCTATGATCCATGACTGTGTTGTTATTATTGTAACCATGACAACAAAGATCATCTAATGTTGAAGAAGTACTTATTTTAACCCAAATCACCACCTTTTCCTTAATCTAACCAAGCCATGACAATTATTATAGTAACTATGGCAACAAAAGTATGTGCACTGCTCTCAGTACAGTCCTTGAGTTTAGTATTGTTGGCATGACGACCAAGGTCTGGTGCACCTGCCACCATAGGGGGGCTATTTCAGGAGACACTGCTCTGGGTGGTATCAGAGGGTTGTAAAAAACAACCTGTGTGGTTGTTCAGGTTGGAGGAGTTATTGGATTCTGATTGGCTGCTGTGTTTCCCTTCAGGTACCAGCTGGTCTGGCAGGTTACAAACCTGAAGCATTCAGCAAGTTCCTGGCCCTGTACCTGCACGGAGCTGTGTAGGACTACTTACCTCTCCTGTGTGTGTGTGTGTGTGTGTGTGTGTGTGTGTGTGTGTGTGTGTGTGTGTGTGTGTGTGTGTGTGTGTGTGTGTGTGCGTGTGCGTGTGCGTGTGCGTGTGCGTGTGCGTGTGCGTGTGCGTGTGCGTGTGCGTGTGCGTGTGCGTGTGCGTGTGCGTGTGCGTGTGCGTGTGCGTGTGCGCATGTATGTGTGTGTGTGTGTGTGTGTGTGTGTGTGTGTGGATGAACACACACCAGTCAAGTATGTGTGTATCTGGGATCTAAACCAGTGTCTTGACAGAAAACTCCTGCTTCACAGCATGAACTCGACTTAAACTACAGCTCCTCATTTCCACACACTGACTCCAGACCAGTATGTGAATTCCCTCAATAAAAACTCTCATTGTATCTGAGTGTATTTGAAGTTTCAGGTTTTCCTCAGCCCATTTAAAATAAACAAAGACTGCTCTCCTTCACTGTTTTGAGAATTTCCAAGAAGGGAATCATCCTCAAAGCTAAAGCTAACGCCGCGACAATGTTTCATGTCAGGAAACAACAGGTAAAGTCTCCATTCAGGGTGCTGAGCAGCAGAACATATGAGGTTATTGTGGGAAAATGCCTGGTAGTTATGGACATTTGAGCATCATGTCTACACATCTGACTAGAAAGGAGAAATAAACATGAAACAGACATTTTGACTTACAGTCAGAAAAACACAGGAGCACCTACTAACATTAATGATGCCTCTGTTCTATCTATACCTTCCAGTAAGATAATAATAATACCAGAGCTCTGGGAGAATGGTGCGTAGGCCAAGTTACACAGTTCAATGTCTAATAAAGGTCTATTTTCAAAATAAAACTGCACATTTTAAAGTGGCCTTTTATTGTGATGTCACCATGGTGAAGTTTTTTTGTTTTTTTTAAATACTGGACACAGTGGCTTTTATCAAGTAGTATGAGTAAGAACTGTTCCAGTAACAAACACCAACATATTATATGATCAGTCACTTAAATCAAAAACTGTTGTGAATTTGAAGTGACTCTTACCCAAACCTCTAATCTTCACTTCCTTTTTCTTGCCACTGTACGTGGTAATCTGGGAAACCTGCTGTACATTCAGATGGTCATCTTCTTAACATGGAAAATAATCACTAGCAGATCAACAAGTAAATTGTGAATGAAAAGCAAAATCCATTGTGGCAGTCAGTGTTGATATTGTGGTGGACACTGAGCTTCCACAGCATTGTCTGTTCATGGGAAACTCTGGACTGGCAGGCCAAGGGTATGAGGGCTAAGGAATTTACTATACCAACTGAAAAGGTCTTAAACCTGCTTTTAAAGAATAATTTGTGGTGCATGTCATAGATCGACTAGGACTCAATAACAGATAATGACAAAGTGAAAACAGTTAAAGAAATTTTTGCAAATGTATTAAAAAGGAGAAACACATTGACATAAGTATTCAGACACTTTACTATGACACTTGAAGTTTAGCTCAGGTTCTCTTGATCATCTTTGAAATGTTTGTACACCTTAATTGGAGTCCACTTGTGGTAAAGTCAGCTGATTGGACACACACCTGTGTAGATAAGGTCTCACATCTGACAATACAGATCAGAGCAGAAACCATGAGGAGGAAGGAGCTGCCTTCAGAGCTCTGAGACAGGATTGTGTCAAGGCAAGGGTTGCAAAATTCTGGGAATTTTCAAAGTTGGAAACTTTCCATGGGAATTAATGGGAATTTACAAAATTGAAGGTTGGCCCTCAACAGGGAACTTAAATATAGTGAGGGAAAATATATTGTAGCATAATCTTGGCTAAAACAACCAGATTTAATGCAAGTACACTCCTCAATCACATGCACACAGCACTGCTTACTGCAGGGCTATTGAGGCCACGCCCCCTGCATGCACTGTGCACTCCTCCATCACATGCACTGATGATTGCTTAAACCCTGGAGGCCACACAGCTGGTAAGTTAGGTGCTAAATGTAAGTTATTTTTCATTTCATTGACCATTTAAGAGGCTAGCTTATTATAGCTACCTCAAATGTGATGCTGTTTCTTCTGACTCCTGCAAGACGGTTTTCTGTAACCACACAAGAATTTATACATCAATTGTAAAATATTTTGAAGACCATTCCAGTTGTTTAGCCAACTATATTTCTGTTCATGCCATTGCATTAGTGTTTTTACAAGCTTTTTTGTTATTTTATTCTACAGAAAAATGACAAAACAAAAATATTAAATTTATGTTTGTATATGATACAGTTTGTTTAAATTACCCTCAATTTCCAGTTAATTCCCATAAATTCCCAATAATTCCCATAAATGCCCATAGAAAGTTTCCAATTTGGAATATTTCCAAAATTCCCCAGCTTAACTTCCCATGGAAAGTTTTCCGGAAATTTACCGGAAATTTTCCGCCCCTTTGCAACCCTAGTCAAGGCATTTCTGTTGCAGTGAAGATTCAAGATTCACAGTGGCCTCCATCATTCTGATGCAAAGAAGTCTGGAACCAGCAGGACTCTTCTAGAGCTGGACCAGGACTAACTGAGACATCAGGGAGGAGGACCTTGGTAAGAGAGGAGACCAAGAACCTGATGGTGACTCTGACTGAGCTCCAGAGATCCTGTGTGGAGATGAAGAAACTTTGAGAAGGAGAACAATGACAGCAGCTCTCCACTGGTCTGGGCTTTATGGCAGAGTGTCCAGATGAAGCCTCTCCTCAGTGACAGTTTGTGAAAAAATATGTAGCTTGATGATGAAAACAATATTATTTAATTTATTTGTTTTTTTCTTTCGCAAAAGGCAGCAACATAACGTGAAAAAATTGAAGGGTTGTAAAGACTTTCTGAATGCACTGAACCTTGGGGGCCTCTTGTGATCACTTTGCCTTCATCCTTGGATACACTGGATGTTTGATAAAACTATGTATACAGTAACATTGGTTGGTTTCACAGGATTATATTGTCACATGACATTTCTTGAATAAAAAAGGAGGCGAGTGTGCAAGCTGACTGGCAGTGTGTATGTCAGCATGTATTCCGGTGGAGGTTGACCACACCAGATGCAAACAGACTGTGGCAGTGTGTGTCAGTGCACGGCCTCAAAGGGCGTACAGGGAGGTGAGTCAATGTTGGTCACACTAAACTTTGTAGAGTTTTGTCAAGTTAATCAAATGCAATAGCGGAAGTGGCCTGCTTTACCGCTATCGTTAAGTGTGGCATTAAATGGCAAACCAGTAAGTCTGGGTGTCTTTTACTGATACGTCAGAGACAGTGAAAAGAATATCTTTGGATACGTTATGCAACTTGTATTCCCATTATACATAATGCTGAAGTATACATATCTGTATACATAATTTCAGCAGACAAATAGAGGTTATGAACCACGTTTTCTTTTTTTTATTTCTTTTCAGAACCAGTAATTGAATTATCGTTTGCCTTATTTCACAAGTAACACACATAAGTATGCTATTGCGGCTGTTCACTGTAGCCATGAATAGCCAAACGCTAACATTACTTGCATGTTGACTTGTATGGCTTTTATTTTGAAAGGTGTGACCGGAATATCTTTTGGTAACTGCCGCAGATAGATGCTGCGCTCCGGGGACGAAGTTAGCGAGCGCCGCCCTTCCCTGCTCCAACTCCGGCCGCTGAACCGTCCGTCAGCCGCTCGTCCGGACATCGTCTCCTGCTGCTGTCAGGTTTGTCCACCTTAGTGAAAGTTAACTTTGAAGTTAATGTGCTAAACTATCTCTACCTATCTAAACTAACTCGACTAGCTGGTACTAGGATTGGCAAGTACTTTAACCAGCTAACGTAACCAGTTCTGCTGGTGCGTGATGATTGCCTCGCTTTTTTTTTTGCTGTTAACTTCAGAGCTGTGGGAGATTTTTGAAGTTTGTTAGCAAACAGCAGAAAAAATAATCTCAGGCCACAACTAACTGCGCGACTGGCAAAGTCTTCCTTCAGGTATTTGATGTGCATGTGTCGGTTCAGGTTGAAGAGAGAGTAAACCGACCGTCTTACCTGCGCTGTCAGAGGCTGTGCTAGCTGCTCCGAGCTGCCCCGAGCTGCCCCGAGCTGCTCCGAGCTGCCCCGAGCTGCGTGTCCTGTATTACACCCGGCAGCAGGTATCCCACATCTGCACTGTATCTCAGCTGCACTGGCTGCGTATTCAAAGCGGCCTGGCAGCACCTGTCGCTACAGTCACAATGCAGTGTTGCAGTGTTGTTGGGTTGTATCAAAGTAGTAGATGACACATTTTCACTTTTCTAAACCGATGAATCTCACGTAGCACACCATGAGCCAACCGGAGCTGTGACACTGAATTATTTTGGTTTTTGTGGGTGAAGCTCGTCACAAAACGTTTCAGTTCTAGGAGAAGACAAACATTGAAACTGAATCATTGTACAGGAAGCTGTTGCAGTGAACTACTGTATGTCGCCATCACTGGATGCAACTGGACTGGTGTGCAACTATCAACTAACTTTACCTTCCAAGGTTAAGGTCACAGAGAAAAGTGAATCTTAAAGCTGTAGTTTGACATTTCACCAGATATGAGCACTGTGTGTGTGTTAGTGCTACAGTACATACCCTGGATGTGTAACTACTCAGTTATGTCACTGAGCTTCATGGGAAAATCTTGACAGATGTTTATGTAAAGGAAGACAAATCCTTAAAAAAAAAAATAACATGAGTCAAAAACAGAAGTTATGTTCTTCTTACAGTCAGACTGAAACAGAGAAATGCTCTAAATAAAGGCACAGATGTGGAACAGCTGGGAACTGACCTTTATAGCAGTTTACACCCAGGACTGCTGCTCAGTGTTGGAGCTTTTACTGCAGCATTATAATGTCACTATCGTCAAATCATGAACACAACTGCCTCTTTCTTTATTCATTCAGTTATTAACATCTGTATCCGGTGACAGTACAACATAGATCAGTTTGAGAAATCCACCTGAGCTGATCCTTCCCTCCTGCTCCGTTCACCACAAAGACCGTCCTGCCTCCTGCTAACTGAGAGGTGGCAGGGCTCGAACTCTGATGGAGCATCAGCCCTGGGGGAAGGGGGGGCTCAAAGCTTTCATTAACTTAACTGTAGGAAAGTGAAAAGTTTCAGCCAAAACAAGAGATGTCATAGCTTTTTTGTTTTTTTTGCACTGGTCCCGATCAGAGTCCTTTAATACTGATTATCTGCAGACAGAGTCTTATATTTATTATTATTATATTTTTGTTCATAGTTCATTGCACAGCTGTACAGAGCATACCTAGGTCAGAGTAAGACTACGTTAAAATCACTAAAACGCATAAAGAGTTCTGCAGACAGTTGTATGGAAAGTCAGTCAGGCGTGAAGGCCTTATTTTCAGCAGACATTTGGACTTGTCATAGAGTGAAAAGCACAGTTGTTACTGGTAATATTAACAATGGTGCTGCTCTATTCAAGTGTCCCAACGAACCATGACAGTGACAGTGAGCCAGTGTCCATGACCAGAACCCTGATACTGAATGTGGTTCAGACATCATTGATCACCTGTACTTTTCCTATTGTGTCCAAGCATGTTTTGTTAATAAGGCTTATTGTGCTGCATCGATGGCTTAGTGAGGCTCAGTACTGGGTGGAAATATAGTAGAGCTCCAAAATGTAAGAGGTGCACAGTTGAAGCTAAACAGAAAAAATACCAACACTCAGACAAATAATCTTTTATTGATGGGCTAAAATGAATGTGTTAGAGCGATAAGTCATCATCAGTGTCAGTACATCATGGAACAGAGCCATCATTAACGTTATTGTTCACACCTGTGCTTTTCCCACTCAGTCTGCCTGCTGTGACAAAGGTCTGTTGATGATTACAAACAAGGGGAAAACAGGAAAATTCCTCCTGGTGCCATACAGTGTGTAAACTATACAAACTGTCACTGTGAGAGTGTCGTATCAGTGAAGTGTTCTAATCTCTGCTCTTCAAACATCTCCTCGTGCCTCTGATTTTAAATTTTCAATAGTAAATTGTTGTCATGGGAATATTTGTCAAACTCGGTTTGATTCAGTTCTGACTTTGTGTCACCTCTCTACTGTGAATCTGTTCTTGATTCTAATATTTTCAGTAAAAAGGGAAAGGGGCTCTTTCTGTTCTTGTACTGTGCCAGGCCACTGACTCCTGCCCTGTACTCACTGAGCTGTAAATAAAATATAGCTGATAATGAAGCTGACTGGCCTCAGTGAACAGCAGAAAAAAAACAGAGAAAGGTATCCAGCTTTTTCATTTGATTTTTTAATTTTATTTATCAAAGTTAACTACATCAACTTGACAGATTCTTACAGTCACCTTAATGTGTGAAAATAATTCAATGAAAGTGTAATTTACCAACCAAACTATCGCTGGTTGAGCGTGTGTTGTTGTCAATGTAATCACTCCAGGTGGACAACAGCCTCTCCACTGCGAGACCATCTAAAGCCCTAGCTCTCCTCAGCACTGTGCTGCAGTGTGATTGGTCAGCTGGTCTCTTTAGTTACTGCTGGAGTTTTGTGCTCTGCCCACTAATGTTACTCTGCAGGTTTCATCAACATTATTCACTAATATACTTAATTAATATACTTAATACAAAAGTTGATTTTTCTTTGCATTTGTCAGTGAATTCAGACTTATAGAAGTAATAATTTTTACATGAATTGATTTATCGCCTGTTATTTATATAGAGCCCGGTAATATTTCATGTAGTGCAGGAGTATTCAATTAAAATCCAGAAAGGTCCAGTCGGACGTCATTTCCTCAAGCAAAGGTCCAGGACATTCTGACTCATTTTTGAAATAAACAATCTCAACGCATCTTTACAACTGAACCACTTTAACTCCTCCTTCACTCTCTCTTTCTCTCTTCTATCCCACCTATTCTCCACTTATTCCTCTGACGTCATCTCTTCCTGTTTTTGTGTGTGTGTGTGTGTGTGTGTGTGTGTGTGTGTGTGTGTGTGTGTGTGTGTGTGTGTGTGTGTGTGTGTGTGTGTACCTCACTCACTGACTCCTGCCACAGTGATTGGCTGAGTAGCATCACATGACCAGTGCCATGAAGGCAGTGAAAGCTGTGCTGGTTGAAATAGAAATGTTTCGTTAAAATGTAATAATTTTCAATCATTTATAGGTTATAGTTCTGGGTCCAGATACGATGGTGTCTGGGTCTGGATTCAGACCATGGTCCACCTGTTAGTGACACAGGCTAGTGTCTGTGGAGGAGTGTTAGTGTGGATCTGCTGTGGCACAGTTTAGACAACCTCTCCTTATCTCCATCATGAACAAAGCAAAAAGAGTGTCCAGACACAGACACATGTTTGTTTGGCCCTGGTGATGTTTGCTGTATGTAGCATCTACCCATTGCCAACATGTGAGGCGTTCAGGGAACATCTGTGTATTGTAGTGTCTACCAATAAGTCAGAGTGTGAGGAGCTCATGGTACATGGTAAATGGTATCTGTAAGTTATAATGTCTGTGGTTGGAGGGGGTCTTCAATGGGCTTTTTGCCTGGTGCCCCCACAGTCGAGGATCACCACCGCTCACAATGAAAAGAAATAATGTTCATAAAGTTCTTCTTTTTATTTTGGTAGTTTTAAATTAAGAAACTTTCCCTGTGCAGAAAAAACTCTGGAACACGTGGATTTGATTCAGGAACCAGCTCCAGCTCTGGTCCTGTGGCAGTAAAATCCTTCACAGCACATGTTAAAGTGTAAGCATGAAGTTACTGTCACTCAAGATGATGGTGTAAAGGTAATTGTGGACAGGTGATGGTTGATGACCTCATCTCTTACTTTTTATCTGTTTAAATCAACAAGACAACTGACCTGAAACACTCTTTGTCTCCCTCAGTTTTGAAGATGAGCTGTAGAGTATCAGGTGATGTGGAGAGAGATGAGGAGGAAGAGGAGGAGGAGGAGGAAGACGAAGAGAGCGTGAACCCGACAGAGGTGAAAATGAGTCAGATAGTGATGCCCTGTCACAGCAACCATCGACAGGAGCTGAGTGTGGGACAGCTGCTCAAATGGATAGACTCCACCGCCTGCCTCTCCGGTGAGGTGTGTGTGTGTGTGTGTGTGTGTGTGTGTGTGTGTGTGTGTGTGTGAGTGAGTGAGTGAGTGAGTGAGTGAGTGAGTGAGTGAGTGAGTGAGTGAAAGAGAGAGAGAGAGAGAGAGAGAGAGAGAGTGTCAGTGAACATCAGTCATATTGTGTGTCTTGAAATGCTTATTTCATTTGTGAGTGTCCAGTGTGTGTGTTGTAACCACAGACCAGACAGGACATGACACATCTCTGTTTCAGCTGAGAGACACGCTGGAAGCCCCTGCGTCACTGCGTCAATGGATGACATCCACTTTGAACACACCATCGGGTAACAGGAAGTGTGTGTGTACAGAAAGTGCTGGTGTGTGTCTGTGTGTGTACAGTATATACTCATTGTTCCTTTATGTATCTTTGTTCAGTGTGGGTCAGGTGGTGAACATCAAGGCAAAGGTTAACAGAGCCTTTAACACCAGTATGGAGGTCAGAGACACTCACACTACGTTACTACAGTTTATCAGTTGTGTTCAACAGTGACGCAAACAAAGACACACACTTGCTCTGTTACTTTACATGCACACCACTATACACTGTGTTTCTTGTGTAATACACATAAAACACAAAATCACTCTGCATGGAACTCAAATCATCAAATTCTATGAAAAAGTCATTTGGATTTGGATTTAAAGAGCCAGTTCACACATTCATTCACCTGTTCACCCATTCATTCACCTGTTCAGTCATTCACCTGTTAACACATTCATTCACCTGTTCACACATTCATTCACCTGTTCACACAGTCATTCACCTGTTCACACAGTCATTCACCTGTTCAGTCATTCACCTGTTCATACATTCATTCACCTGTTCACACATTCATTCACCTGTTCACCCATTCATTCACCTGTTCAGTCATTCACCTGTTAACACATTCATTCACCTGTTCACACATTCATTCACCTGTTCACACAGTCATTCACCTGTTCACACAGTCATTCACCTGTTCAGTCATTCACCTGTTCATACATTCATTCACCTGTTCAGTCATTCACCTGTTCACCCATTCATTCACCTGTTCACCTATTCATTCACCTGTTCACACATTCATTCACCTGTTCACCCATTCATTCACCTGTTCATAGATTCATTCATCTGTTCACACATTCATTCACCTGTTCAGTCATTCACCTGTTTACACTGTCATTCACCCGTTCACCCATTCATTCACCTCTTCACACAGTCATGTGCCCCTATTATTTGAGACTTTCTATTTCTAACTTGCCTTTAAAATTTCTAAAAACTGGCTTTTACAGGAGGATTTTTTGTATCGGTGATAGTATCAGTTCCAATAAAATGCAGTTTGTAGTGGTTTTAGTTTTATGTGTCCAGGTGTTCAGATACCTAGTGCTGAGTTTCCTGCTTCCATAGCAACACATGGGAGTAAATGGAGTTTTGTTTGTGGTCCTCTCAGCAGTGACAAATCTCAGCATCAGTGCGTTGTCCATCAAATATTTTCCACTTTTTAAAACAAATTCAAAAGCGACACGACAACACAAAAGTGCCACAGTTGGCATGTGTTAATGTCCCACCACAGCCACGCCAACACAAATCTTTAATATTATACACATTTTCTTTAATCTGTGTGGGGTGACAGTGTGTATGATTAAATCTTTGCTCCGACTCACTGCTGACTCACTGAGTTCTGCTGTCACCAGGCTTCTTCTGCTTTAAGTAAAAAACCTGCTGGCACATACATTTCAGTCAGAGTGTATTTCCCCAAAGACATGAATAAACAACACTTATATTTCAACCATGAATGATCCCTGTCATACTCTGTCTCAGGTGGGCATACAAGTGAGCTGTGAGGACCTGTTCTCTGATCGTCACTGGAGGGTTTGTCTCGCCTACGCCACCTTTGTAACCCAGCGCACAAACACTGGACAGAAGGTGAGGGGGTGTCGTCTGGATCGTCAGGAAAGATTTTGAAGAGGTTTGGAGTGTGGAGAATGTGTGAAACCAGTTTTTGTGTGTGTGTGTGTGTATGTTACCTGACAGGTGATCTTGAAGCCCATTGTGCCTCAAACTCAGAAGGAGCAGGTTGAATACAGCGTGGCAGCTGAGAGACGGAGGGTCAGGATGGTACATGATGACATCATCAAAGAGCTGCTCTCCCATGGGTCCATTCAGCAGGGTAGGTGTGATGCTGACCTCCTTAAATGGAGCTGCTCTCTGGGAGCTGGGAGGAGGTTAGGTGGAGTGTTACTGAGAACATGCAGCTGACACCAGCTGAACAGTGGAGATTCTGATGACATTGTTTCTTTACCTGAACCTGTGTATCGACCAATACAGAGTACTGATCTGATAACACTGCAATAAAAAAACATTATTATTCTCTCTTTTTACAGTGGAAACTACTCATAGTGATCAAAAAACTTGGTTCAGAATCATTCCTATACAACCCCTGCTTATATAATTATCTCACATTGATCCACTAGTCCACTGAAAAAGTCTAGTAGTCTAGTGCTGCGAGTTGTCATCTGCTGTGTGTGTCTCACTGACTGACCTGAGTTACAATGATTGGCTGAGTTACAATGATTGGCTGAGTAGCATCACATGACCAGTGCTGTAAAGGCTAGAAAAATTGCTTAAAACAGAAACAAAATATGTTTCTGCCAACGGCTAACATTATGTTATTTACCAGAAACCAGTTCTTCTTCTCTACTCTATAACGGTAGCTTCCAGTGGCTGCACAGCACAACTTCCTGGTAGGCCAATGTTATAGAGCAGCGAAGAAGAATTTATTTCTGGGAAACCTGCTCTTTTATCTGGATGTGAAACTATACAGTTTATTAATACATTACATGTTATCAGATCAGTGTATAGACCTGTGTACTCAGAGATTCCTGATCCAGTATCTCAGGCAGAATCAGAGGCGTCTCTGAGACGAGTGTCAGAATCAGACTCTCAACTCCATGAAGCAGTGATGAAATAAGATCATATGTAAATATGACTGTATGTAAACAATGGGCCAAACTGGAACTACTAAAACACATCAATGAGCCACACTGTTCTGATGTGTCCCTTCATCAGCATGAACACACACACTGAACACACTGTATTCAGTCCTACACACACTGTACTGCTGCAGCAGATATGAATGAATTCACTAGAACCTCAGGGACCAGCCGTTAATGAACATGTTAAGTAGGAACCAATGATGTTTGAGGGGAACAGACGGGGCGGAGATGTCAGGAGCACACTGTGATGGGATCGTTGAAAATATAAAGAATGACAGTCATATCCACTGAAACTTTGTATTCAATTTCAAATGTGTGTGTATGTGTGTGTACGTGTGTATTTATGTGCGTGTGTGTGTGTCAGCTGACAACTCAGCAGTGGGACATGCCGTGGCAGCAGAGAGGACCAGGGTGGAGAGTGTTGAACTGGTTCTACCCCCACATGCTAATCATCAGGTGATTTCTTCATGTGTCTCTCTGTTTATCTCAGGAAGGAGGTTTATCAGCTGTTAGCTGGTGATGTTTTTGTTGTACTTTTTATATTTTTATTTATTTTATTAATATTTTTAGTCAAATGAACTTTTGGTTTGTTGCTGTTGTGTAACATAATGTGAATTTAAACATCAAACATCCAGTGAAATCAAAGGCTTTCACAGTTGATGCTCTCAGCGTCTGTGCCATGTCAACTCATTTGTGTTGTGTTTGTCTAATCACCAGGTGAACACATTTGGAGGACAGATCATGGCCTGGATGGTGAATGTAGCTACGATCGCTGCCAGGTACAAACACACACACACATTAAATGATTAACTTCTTTACACCGGGGATTACATGGGTTTCACAGAGGTGACACACATGAGAACAACTCAACACACACACTCATAATCATACATATACGCCAGGGTGTAGGACATAAATGTCTTCACTGGAAGGTAAATATGGCAGTAGTTTTCAATGTCTGAGCTTAGAGATGATGATGATTGTTCATCGATTAGCTGATTGACAGAGAAATGATCAGTAATGACTTTGATGATTGATTAATTATTTCAGTCCTTTTTCAAGATTCACTGGTTCTAGTTTTTCTCATGAGAGGACTCACTGCTTTTCTTTGTCATAAACTGTATCAGGGCTGAGCAATGTGCTAAATAAATCAGATACAGCTACTTTGATATGAGGCTTGATTTCAGTGGGAATGGTCAGTTTTACTTTTCATTTTCACTGAAAAAAATATATAAAGTTGATGATGATGTGATTTTTGTTGGGGCTTGAACCAAACAAACATCTTCCTTTACATCTGGAGAATATGAGTTCTGTTTTTTTCTGTCTTTTGCCTTTTATCTCCAGTCGTCTGTGTCAGGCTCACCCGACTCTTCGGACCATCGACATGTTCACCTTCAGAGGACCTTCTCAAATTGGAGACAGGCTGCTGCTGAGGGCCATTGTCAACAACGCCTTCAAAAACAGGTACAATACAGTGAGTCCAGGAGCAGTCATAAAGATCCAGAGGATAACACTTGACTGATGTGTGTGGTCATGATAACAGCTCAGTGTGAAAGGAGAAAGTAAACAAATGTGTGACTTGTGTCCCGCAGCATGGAGGTGGGGGTGCGGGCAGAGGCCTACCAGGAGGAGGGGCCTAACCGACACATAAACTCTGCCTTCATGACCTTTGAGGTGCTGGACGACCACGGGAAGCCGTGTATGTTACCACGAATACGACCTGAACCCCTGGTGAGTTAACCAACAGAGTAAACTACTGATGAACAACACATGTTACACTAAAGATGCTTTTATGGACATAATGTTATAATGTAAAGTATTACATTATAATGTATGGAAGTACAGGAATAAGAAGTCACCAGTCATATTTCACATTTCCCCACAGTGGGAATAATGAGGGACAATCTTATCATATTATTAAATAGTTGAGGTGGAAATTATTAGAGCAGCATTTTTTTGAGGTAGAATGAAAAACTTCATCTGACTCTGAATCAGTGATAATACATGAGAATGTGTTTTGTAACAAACATTCCGAGGAAAAGAATGATGTCCGCCATCAGGTCTGTGTTTTTTTCTTCACTTGTTTATACTTGAACAGTGCATTGTTTTGAATTAATGTTTAATAAATGTACTAAATGCAAATCAGATTAGTAATAAAATCAGTTTATTATCTTTTTAAATCAAGCACAGTTTGTTTTTACATTATTGAAACACATCTGCAACCAGTAATAGCTTCATTGTGCTTTTCTATCACACACAGACACACAGACACACACACACACACACACACACACACACAGCAGCCGGGAACTGAACCACTGACCTTCCCATTAGTAGACCACCTGCTCTACCTCCTGAGCCTCAGCTGCTGCATGTTGTTGCCTGGCTCTGTGGAATAAAGACAGAATAAATGCTTGTCTCTCTGTCTGGTGTGAGGTGTTGTGCTGGTATTTTTTTAAAGGACAGAGGAACAGGCTGTAAACACAACACTGATATATTATTAACTTATAAAACCATCATGATTTACATGTTACCAAACAGAGACTGAACCGCTACAGTAAAATCTCAGGCCATTAAGCCAAAACAACGAGCTGAAGTAATAATAACTACAGTCATACTGACGTCGCCCTGATGTAACCTCTGACACAGGGTTCACAGTGCAGGGACTGAAGAGGTGTGAACAAAGATCAGAGCCATAAACCTGACTCAACAGTGAGAGGAGTGTGAACCCTCTGAAGAACCGACCCAGTGTTTACTGACACAGCTCTCGTTACAGTGACACACTGGGAAGAGTTCAGGTGGTGTCAAGGCCCTGCTCACAACATCATCATTGTTCTCTGTAATTTGTTGAGAAAGACGGGTGAATTGGAAAGAACAGCCACAACCCTGATGACGTCATGGGGATTATGAGTGTTAGTAACAGTAATGTGTGATGTGGCCACTGTGGTCAGACTGGGCACAGAAACAAACAGCTATATCTGGAAGTGAGGGATCCACTGATTTTAAACTTAAAAGTCAGATTATCTCTGACTTTACTGTTTGCACTGTGACAGTCCTTCTTTAAGTCTGTCTCCTGTGAGTCCCCCCACTGCAGGGACTTAATGTGATCTGTTTGCCCCTCCCTCCATTCTGTCTCTATCTTTCATTTACAGGAAGGGGAGAGGAGATTTCAAGAGGCCATAGCCAGGAAGAAGATCAGATTAGACAGGTAAACATCTGTCAACACCTGTAATGAGCACTTAGTGTTTACATCCACGTCTGTGTGCCTGAACTAACACTACACTTTATAGTTTCAGTTTATCTAGACTAGAAATGCAGTGTGTAGAACTGTGTGTCATGATAAAGACATGAAACATCTGAACTTTGGTCCACATTGACTCTAGTGGTCAAAACTCTGCAGGACACCTCTAATAGCTGTTAACAGTGTGATTCTTTGAGCCTGTGCTGGACAATGTCTCAGTAGATAAGTTTACATTAATAAAACAAAATACAAGACTGGAGGCACCCACTTCTGAGGCACCCACTTCTGGGATTTGTTTGACCATATAACCCATGAATCAGTTTTAATGGAATTGTCTTTCATTGTTCACTTGACAGTATTAAAGATGCTTTGAATTTCTTGTCTTTTCTCGTTTCAGAAAGTATATCATTTCCCACACGCAGGGCGAGGTCCCTCGGTCCGTACCCTGGGACCCCAGAAACCAGGTGAGCAACAGGTCCAGGAATCATTCAGGACCAGTGACAATTACATGAGCTGTGATTAATAATTAATGACTACTAGACCAAACAGCTTCCACTCAGTACTTCAGCTGCTAACTGAGTGTGTGCTGTTGCTCACTGCTCTCTGGTGCAAAGGAAACATCATCTGACAACAGAGAGCTACGAGGAGAGGAGACTGTGTGTGATTGGTCATGTTCTCAGACAGAATGAATCAGGATCAGGATCATGATCAGGATTATGTTAAAAGGACAATTATTTAACTTTTAGTTTTGATAACTGAATGAAGTGTTTTATTTTCCACATCACATTAAAATCAAAGTGAAGAGGTGAAAAACAAAATGTCATTTAACATGTTTTGGCTGGACCACAACAGCAGAGTCAGCCCTATAATCATGAATGTCATTGACTGACTGTATTTCCACCCTGCTCAGAGTGCGGAGCCTCAGTTTACTGAGCTGCTGGCTTGCCTGTAATAAAAGTCTTTAAGGTTCTGGAGTTGGAACCAAACTAAGTCTAAACTGTTGTTGATACAAGGAGGAGGCTGTGCCCTGTGTGAGAGACAAAATAATACATACAGTATACTCTTTCTTACAGTGGTCCCCTGGTAGCTCATCTGGTAGTCCACCTGGTAGCTCACCTGGTAGCATGTGTGCTATTTGGGCTTAGTCTTTGCCCTGGCGGCCTGGGTTTGAATCCGGCCTGTGGCACACAGACTATGATTTGTTTAAAATTAAAATGACTTCCATCATCACTGTGTTTTAAATGAGCCTGACTTTCCAGTGAGAATTGAATTCACTAAGATCATCATTAAAATTCTGTTTCACCAACGACATTTACATAATATATTTTTTTTATAGGAGAATTATGTGATTTTTATCAGATGTCTGTCAGAAGATGTTGTTCTAATTTATAATTATATGTTGGTATAAATGCTGCTTTTGTGCTGTTGAGCAAAGGAGACGCAGAGTAAGCAAATTGTCCGTTATCAAAGTGATATTTTCTGCAACACGTGCTGTTTGTTACTGCAGTTGTGTGTTTTGTGTGTGTGTTTCCAGGTGTATCTGAGCTACAACAACGTGTCAGCTCTGAAGATGTTGGCTGCCAAAAACAACTGGCGCCTCAGCTCAGAGAAAGACAAGGTACCTGCTCCTCTCTCCTTCAGTTCTATGTTTCAGTTTGACCCTGGTCCACAGGAGGAGCCGGAGGTTTCACGAGACTCTGTGTTCCCAGGTCCGTCTCTACACCCTGGAGCAGAAGTCCTCGCTGAGTTTCAGGGTGGAGTCGGAGGTGGACGTCCCTGCTCACAGAGCCTTCTGTCTGCTGGCTGAGATGAGCAGCAGACCGAGCTGGGACACACATTATCAGTAATGCTTTTATACACACGCACACATACACACACACACACACACACACTATGCACACATGTTTAAGAAAAGATCAATACAACACAAGTATCTTCACTGTGTGTATAAAAGTCAGGGTTTACTGTGTGAGTGACTCTGCTCAGGAAACAGGTGGAAGTTCAGGGTCTGTATTTTAAGAGAAGGAGGAACTAGCTGCAGGAGCTGAGAGTCCATGCTGAAGAGTGTTTTGACAAAACAGAATTGTTTTGAGACGCAGCTCAGCAGGATGCGGAGGAGAACATGTCCTGACACCAGTGATGACTCTGTTAGAACCAACAATTCAGCAGGAATAACTTTGATCACTCTTACAGGGCGTCATAAAGATAATGTGAAGTATGAGTATGTTTCCTGGCAAAAAAAAACCTCACTTGCCTTTCCATGCCTCTGTAGGATCAGACTAAAATCTCCATTTGATCACTGTGCTGCACTACAGAGCTTAGAAACAACTTTAATTTGCATTTATTTTAAGCCATGTGAATGTTAATGACTTATTGGTAAATACCATTATGAGATGAAATTATTAATTTTGCCATCATACGCTTGTATATATAACTGTAACTATCTAAGCAATTTGACTGTACACATAAAACAGACTTAAGGAAAGTGGTGCTATGTCCTGCAGTTTCTAATACTCTCAAACACATCACCACAGTTTCTAGTTTGCATCTGAGAATCAGGTAAAGTGGTGACGTCACTCTCTCACCTGGACACACTCTGGTCCTTCTCCTAATTCACTCCTCAGTCGTACGTGTTTTCAGTAGTTCACTGTCAGTGTCTTAAGAAGATTGATTGTGAGAAGCTTGAACACAGGCTCAGGTCCCTAATGAAGAAAAACAATAAAACCAATAACAACACAGGTTAATTATGAAAACCAGACATCACACTCTGTCAATGCTAAATTTTAGTCCAGAGGTTTCACCTTTACAGATGTTACACTGAAATCCTTCAGCTTGTTGGTGTATCAGTAATCTTTCTCTGAAGGTCGTCTGCAGAAGATAAGCTCAGCAGACACTGTATAACACTGAAGTGATATTGTCATGATTTCAGAAAAAAAGATATTTTAGCTTCATCTGCAGCACAGAGTCAAAATTTATCCAGATGTAACAACAGACATCTGTGAGCTGCCTCTTGTTTACATCAGTCACAACAGTGATAATGTTGTCTGTGCAACAGTAATGTGTGAAGGACGTCAGCAACAAGGTAAGATAAGAAAGTCCTTCCTCAGTCCCTCAGTGGAGAAATGTGTAAAACACACCCGTCCCTGGGTGGGCTTAAACCACCAACCTTTCGGTTAACAGCCGAATGCGCTAACCAATTGCGCCACAGAGACAGAGACAGCTGTTTCTGGCTGCACTGCAATCTGTCGTCAGTCTGTGGAGTGGAGGAGAAGGACATGTTTTCAGCTCCCAGTCTGAAAATTAGTTTATGTTGTCCAGATATTAAACTGATCGGAACAGATGCTGCTACACTGCAAAGAAGAAGAAAAGGAAGTGAGGTGTGTTAATGTGGTTGGACCCTGTGTGACAAGTTTCAAAAGTCCCAGATCAACTTCAGCCAAAGCTGAAGCCACATTTTCCTATAATTCTTTAGGTAGAGATGATACAGTGAAGATATTTCAGCAAATGAAATGTGTACTTGTGTTAGATTATTACTAGAAGGCTGATCAACCTTCCCCTTACAGGGATGTCCTCCCATCTGTGTGAGCGTGGTTACATGAAATTCAAACACAGATCTAAGGATTCAGAGGTTGATTTGTCCCTGTCATTTGTTTATGTAGTGAAGTGTGATGTGGTGCTAAGAGACTGTGGCGATGAGGATGAGAATAAAGAAATATAAAGTGCAAATAAAAAAATAAAATATGTGACATATAAATAAAAAATGAATACAAAATGAAAAGTTGTGTAGGCTGTGTAAAAAATATGCATGAAAGGGAAAAGTATGCACAGAGGACAATGCAGTAGACAAGGTCTCCAAGTCTGTGTTGGACTCGTGGCTACAAAGACATTTTCCTGAGTGTAGAAGTTGCAGAGGTCCATTGCTGATGTGGTGAGAGTCTCATAATCCATCATGCTCTGGTTCTGATGGTGCACCACTGTCCACAGTCCTGATCTGAGCAGGACCCAGACTGGTCAGTGACTCCCCCATCAGGACGTTTTCCACAGCACCACAGAGTTTGTTTTGCACAAAAACATCTTTTCAGCTTTGGTGTGAAGAGTCCAGACAGTGTTATTTGGTTTAAGTTCATCATCAGTGCAGGAGAAACTTTATCCAACACAAAGTTCACATTTGTTTAATTTAGTCTGGACTCTGGATTGTGGCAGGTTTGTGTCCAGCTGTGTGGCCAAATCAGAACACAGGTCACACATGTGGACGATCCAATAATGTGTCAGTACAAGGTCTTTAAAGTTACATGTGATAAAGTGGAGTCAAACCTCATATGCATATTCAGGGTCTGGGTGGAGGTCAAGTGGCTGCGACCAGCTAAAAACAGCCGGGGACTAAACCTCCATAAAACCATAAATGACAGTTTTTACACTTTTATGTGGATCAAACAGGAGAGGAGGAGATGAACGTGTTCATTATGGAGCTTTAAAGGTTGTGACCTGGATAGAGCAAGGTTTCCTTTTTCCTTCTGTTTCCAGTCTTGATGCTAAGCTAAGCTAAGCTGTTCCTGGCTGTAGCTTCGTGTTTATCTTACAGGCATTAAAGTGATATTAGTGTTCTCACCTAATAATAAGCAAACATCCACAAAATAAACATCCTCATCACTATCATCAGTCTCTCTGTGTCCTCTCCCACATCAGGAAGTGTGAGCTGATTCACCGGGTGGACGATGATGACTTCCTGTATCGTGTGGTCACCCCGTCAGTCCATCACGGTGCTGCAGGTTCCCAGACTTCAGCCAATCAGGGAGAAGGAATCCTGCAGGACTTCATCTTGCTGGCCTCCAAGAGGAAGCCGTGCAGCAGTGGGTAAGTAGAATGACGGTAACGGGTCAAAGGTCACGCTCCCCTGTCCTGCAGGACTGACTGTGGATGTCTCCTCAGAGATCCGTATGTCATCGCTCTGCGCTCAGTGTCCCTGCCCACTCACCCCCCCACTGACATCTACAACAGAGGGGAGGTGCTGTGTGCTGGGTTCACCATCCTGGAGACCAGGAACAACATGTCGCTGGTGAGATGAAGATCAGTTTGATTCAACAGGTTTGTTTTGTCACATATAATCATATCAAACTTGACCATTGCTATTTGTTCTGTTTCCAGATCAGTTACTATAACCAGGCGTCTCCAGAGGTCCTCCCCTACATCTCCACTGACATCGCCGGCCTCTCCTCCTCCTTCTACCACACCTTCTGCTCCTGCAGCCAGTACCTGACTGAGAACAGGCTGCAGTTCATCTCCGAGGAGCAAACGACCCTGAATCCAGACAGTCTCACCTGTGAGGAGGAAGCCAACAGGCTGTCCGTGGCCCTCCGCAGCACCCAGCCGTAGGCAGGCAGCGGAACTCTCCAGTTTACCCTACACTCAAAGTGTAGGGTGAAGTCAGTCTGCTGTTTATACAGAAGGTATGATTTATATTGTCAAAGTGCTCACAGTGAACACAAGAGGATATTGGCATTAAAAGTTTTTTATTTTTTTATTTTTAATAGGACTGAGAATAGATCACATTAGAAAAGATCAAGTAAAAGAAAGATCACAGTAAAGTGAGTAAAGAAAAACTATGCCTTAGACACTTTAATATTCAGAGCTGGATGTAAGACACAGACCTGGGCCTGTATTCAAAAAGCATTTTATGTCACCACTAAGACCTCTCCTGAGTTACTCACTTGCTGAGACCAACTGTCACTGTGGCTTAAAAGCCAGAACTCCTGAGCTGAGAGTCAGACTGTGGCTGACGTCACTTCTCAGGGTTGAGCTTGCTTACAAGAACCAGCGTGATTGGTAGATGAGAGATAAAAATAACAGCAGGAAATAAACAAATATAGACTAAAATTAAAATTAAATAGTAACAATTTGTTGTTTTTAAGAATAGTGCATTTTACAAAATGCATCTGTACCATGACATTTGTGTTTCACAATAAAAACTTTTTCAGTTCACTCATGGAAAAAAAGAAAAATCAAAGCACATCTATTGGTTGGTGACACCTGCTCTGCCCCTCCCACACCTGTTTGTTCACAGCCACAGTTTGAGTGTAGAAACAGGCCATTTATAGAAAAAGACGGTTACTGGCTCTGTCTGTTACCGCTCCTCTCTGTGAGTGGAGTTCAGTGGAAACTGAACAATGATCATTGTGTTTATGTTTCAAATCACACACACATGATCTCCTACAACTTTCACCTGCAACAAAATGAAATTCAGTGAGTTGAGTGAGTCGTCTCCACTTCAGGAGGTTAGGAGCTACTTTTAGCCTTACGATGCTTTGTGAATAGGGGCCCTGATTTCAAAATAAAGTCTTGTTCAATGTTAATTATTCTGTCACTGTGAGATCTGTGTCACCCAGGATTAGTTCATCTGCTTTTCAGTCTTGTAAATCTGCGGTAAATGGAACTGTAAATCTAACCAAGTGTTGGGCTTGAGGGAAATGTGGGCTTTTATTTTGACAAACACTAACAGTGGTACGACAGTGCCGACAGCAGTTAGCACAAAGAACGTCCTTCTTTTATATAAAGACATTGATGTCTCATTGATGCTTTCATAGGACTTTAATAAAATATTTTTAACAGAATATCTGTGGTCTGAGTTCTTCCAGTCAGATAAATACAGAACAGCTTCTAACCACTGGATTTTGTTATGTCACTTTATCTTTCAGTCAGTTTGATGGCAACTAAACATTGTTTTATTTTCAAGTCTGTTTTACTTCACTCTGTCATTTTCCCAAATGACTCTTTGTTTGTCACATTTTATTTCATAATGTGACTTTTCATGATGGTGATGATGTCACTGCCTTCTTACCTTTCAGCCAATCATATTCAACACACACACACAAAATGTAGTTTAAAGCGCTTTACAAAATAAAAATCACTCACTACATTTAAAAAGAGGAAGGAAGTCAAATAATGCTCAAATGAACAGGACTTGTGTTTTGCCAGTATTGAGGAAAACTGGGTTCATCCATAAACTGATTGTTCTCAGGGCATCAGGATCAACAGCAGTGAAAATCAATACTGTGGAAACTTATGGATAATGACCCTAAGTGGTAACATACAGAACTGTAGCCATGGTCCTTTAACCTCAGACACTGGATCTGTTTACATTTATTTCTAATGTCTGACCAGAGAAACCCAGAGAGACCCAGTCCAGACTCAGTGACCAAAAACTGGTTATTGAACAAGGACCGCACAAAAAATCAGCCCAGAGGAATCAGAACATATGGTCACTGTTGGACAGGTGAGGCTGAGGCTTAAATGAAATAAGGAACATTAACTTTAATTGGTTTAATTCAGTAATGTAATTAAAAATTTCAGTGAATTAAATGAGATCTCAACACTAAAAACACTCCCAGGAAAAAGAGACAGGACAGATATCACAACCTGAGGAACAGTGAATGACACACACACACACACACACACAAAGACATACAATTTGGAAACAATGCCAATAAAACACCTCCGACCTGAATAGAGAGGGAAACTTTATATTGAACCCACACCTGGAACAGATGGGTCACTATTTCCTGCAGTTTATTTCAGTGTGTTTCAGAAAGACTGATGTCATTTCATCACCAGTTTATATCTACACATCTGGAACCATGATCATAAAAGTCATCATATACTAATCTTGGATCAGGTTACATCAACGCAATATAAACATAACTATCACTAAAGATATTCAGTAAATTTACTTTTATCTCATTTTGCTACCTGCTACAAGGACTACTTGTTTCTCTTAAAAAACCTGTAATAATCAATCAATACTATAAGCATCAGTATATGACACGTGTATTTAATATCCATATGCAGCACATTATTTATATTCTCTATTTATTTATATTATTTAATTCTATTATATATAATATTTGAATGGCTTTGGCAGCTACATGTTTTTGTTCATATCAGTGAAGCTACTTGAAAGTAAATAAGTAAAAATTAGTTTTCCTTTATTTCCTAATTGTTAATGTCTATGATGAGTCGAAAAACACACCTGGCTGTGGTTACCATGGTGGTAACACAGGCAGGGGCCCGGGGCGTCACGTTGCTATGGCAACTCAGACGGGAGGCCATACAACACTACAGTAATGTCGACGTCGGTGGCGAAAGAAGAAAGAAAGAAGAGACGGGCTCTGGTGCTGAGGCCGTAAGTTCACTGTTTCTTAGAAAGTGTTTACAGGAAAACAGCCGTGTGCTCAAGCTAACGGGACATTTCACTGTGTGTCAGCTCCTCTAGAGCTCAGAATACCTCCGTGTCAGGAGCCCACGGAGTCAACCACAGACACACAAACAGCGTGGTCGGTTCCCCCAGCAGGAGAAGCCTCAGCCTGGGCGGAGGCAGCAGAGTCCTGGAGAAGAGCATCGTTCAGACTCCGAGACAAACCGCCCGGGTCACTGAACACGCTACACACATGCTGCGTTCAGGTGCTCCTCGGTGGCCCCGTTCCAGGAGCTGTTTCTTCCGACTATGATGTGTTCACGGGCTTTAAGTCAGAATGTGGAACCAACGTGGACGCTACGAGTGAGATGTGGAGTGTTATATTGTTCAAAGCGACTCGTTTATGTTACTGCTAAGAAATAACTTCTGTCTATGTCACTATATGTGTACAGCAACTGATGGTTACAGCCTAACACTACATTACAAATTAAATGTAAACTAAATAATATGATATACAAGACCTGAATTTGCAACATGAATAAAAAGTTTCTCACCATCAACAAAACATTTACTTTTGTTCGCCATGTTTCTGCGTATATGACGTCATGATAATTTAGCCAGTCCTCTACCACCAACAGTTTTTTTGCTAACATTTAATTTGTAATATGGTTTTAGGTTGTAACTGTTAGTTTCAGTCTACATGGAGTGACATAGATTACTTAGAAAAGTTATTTATTAGCAGTAACCCTGGTAACATAAATACTGCGGAAAAAACCTATTGGTGTGTTATTTCAATGCTCTGAGCAATAAAATACAACACATCTTCTTTGTAGCATCCATGTTGTTTCCACGTTCCACGTTCAGACTTAAAGCACGTGAACACACCAAAGTGGAAAGAAAATGGGACCATCCGAGGACAGTAGCATAAGCAGTAATGTTGTAGCTAGGTGGCTAACTTTCTCCTGTTTGCAGGTTTTTGATGAAGACGACAATGACGTCACTCCCCTGCCGCTGTACCAGGCAGATCCAGGAGCAGTGCAGGCCAAAGCCAGCAGGTTCTTTGTGGATGAAATCTCTGCTGGATCAGCATCAGACCAGACAACAGCCACCGGGAGCTTCACCATGCCGTTCTCCAGGTACCACGATCAGCTGGAGCTGATCTGATCTCATCCCATATGTTAAATCAGGCAAACATCTTCTTAAATATGTGATATGTGAATGTTTAGCACAGGCATCAACAGTGAATCAGTGGAATCGCCTTTGAATGTATGATTTGTTGATAAGATGATGCTCCACAAGAAAAGAGCAATTGTGTCTTTAAAATGTGGTTTGTAGCTATATGGTGAAGAATGTACTAAATCATATATGATACCAGTGTTTGATGTCTGTGTGTAAAGTGTCACATTTCACTTTTCTCAGGTCAGTGCTAGGCAGCAGCAGGATATCCAGCCAGTCTACAATAGAGTCGATGAATGAGGAGATTGAGGACACATTCTCCAAACGAGACATGCCCATCAACCTCCCAGGTTCACTACAATGCTTCATCTTTCTTTCATTTTAAAAAACAAAAACACAATTTGCTATATTGTTTATTTCTTATTCATATTTTTTTCAGATTCAGCTTTGACGTCAATAAGTGGATTTAAACAAATTTTGACTGAATGTCACAGTTCTCTGCAGCAGGCAGCTGTAATTCATGCCTTTTTGTTTCCCGCCAGATGTGCAGGGGAAAAGAGACACGGTGAAAGAACAGCTGACAGAAGAAATGTTGACACAAGACATAGACATCTTCATCTCTGAAACAGTCAGCATTTCACTGCTGGACATACCCAGCACCTTGGTGTCAGTGGACGCTGATGATGCAGAGGAGATCATGTAGGTGAAGTTCTCCTCCTCCTGAAAATATCTGCTGCTACTGCAGGACAGAGACAGACCAACTTCAATATCTTTAACCTGAAAGACAGTGATGTGTGTTTCTTTATGTAATGAGACACATATACTGATGCAGTATGAGACTGTAGAATACAAGTGATATTTATCTATTGATCACTGACTGAAAAATGTAAATATATGTTTGTGGTTTTAACAGGCTTGTGCCATCTTGACCTTGTCTTTACAGAGCAAGGAACAATCAGTACGCTGACGTCTGCAGGAACAGAATGGGCAACGATAAGTACACGGACCGATCAGTGCAGACGCTGAACGGAGCAGCTAAGAACAAACAAGTCCAGAGTGACACCGTGGTCATGGTAGACACAGGTCAGGCTCAGGAGCTCACTGTCCTAAAGATGCATTTGTCACAACACTGACATATCACATTATACAGTTATTCTGCTAACGAGTCAACAAACTGTTGCCTATGTTAACATCCAGCAGATGAAGAGCATCATCATCATCATCATAAATCTAATGTTCAGAGTGTTTGGTCTCCAGCAGCTCCTGAGGAAATATCCAGCTCTTTACCTGGTAGATGCTCCACCATGTAAAAGCAGTGAGCTGTACTGTACTGAGCTGTGGGTCTGTCAGAGCTTCATCTCTGAAAACAGCTGCTGGAAACGAGGCTGATGAGATGCTAGTGTGCAGGAAAGGAAACTAAAACAATGAGTTAAAAGAGTTAAAAAGTGACCACTGTCACATGACACAGTGTATTCACAGTGCAAATATAAAGATATAGATTAGTGCTACTTTAGAGAAGCTATAATCCATATTTTATAATAGCAATGAATCAAATGACAGTAGGGAAATAGTGTGACAGTGTGAATGGGGTCTGCAGCTCCCCTCTGCTTCACAGAGCTTTATAGTGACTTTCAGCCACGTATCAACCTCCAGGTCTGGAACATGAAGCATCAACAGTGAAGATCTAAAGCTGCAGCTCCTCTAATGACCACTAGAGTCTGGCTCCAACAGTGAGTCAGTCCCCGTAGACTCCCATGTTAAAATGTCCAACTTTACAGCAGAAAGAAACATGTTTACAGCCTGGTACAAAAACTGTTCTGGTCTCTAGAGCTAATTTCCTCCTTCATGACACCTGCATGGCTGAATTTTATGGAACTCACCTGTTTACATTTTATTAAACAGCTGCTTTTCAGAAACCTGTGGGTGACGTCACAGAGGCTACGTCCATCTTTATTTACAGTCTGTGGTTTCAGCTCAGTGTATCAGTCCAGGGACATCTTCACTGTTCTGCTTCACTCTCAAAGCTCTCATGGTTGTTTTCAGCTGCAGCAGCTATTTTCTGAGGAAAAGCCGTAAGAAGCCACTGTCCTCCACCTGCTCAGCAGCAGACAGACGCAGTTAAAGAGCAGCTGGTGATCACAGTGGAGCATTCAGCAGCTAAAGAGCAGATATTTCCCTCAGGAGCTAAATATGACTATAGAGGTGACTAGACCACAACTGTAAATAAATGTTTGCGAACACGTTCACCATAAAAACATTGATGTGTCAGTGTTTTGGTAACAACTTGTCTTCTCTGCCAATGTGTGGCCAAAAGAATCAGTGTCTGCAGGTTTAAAGTGAACGACAGACTGATTGTTTTTACAGTCTTCAAGCTGCATTAACTGATGCTCCTGCTGGTTTCACACTGTTTCACAGTTATCTGCAAAAACAGTGAAGAAGAAGACTGCTAGCTAATAAACGTAAACAACGCAAAATTGAAAATGCATTTTCCCAGAGTCCTTCAAATGTCTTCTTTTGTCCGACCAACTGTCCTCAACCCAAACTGTAACAGAAGAGTCAAGAAATATGAAAATGTTCACATTTGGGAAGATGAAAGCAGTAAATGTAATGATATAATCAATTATCAAAATTGTTGCAATGGTTAATTGTCTGTTGATTGACTAATTGATTAACGGAGTAATTGTTGCAGTTTTAGTTTGTATTGACAAACTTAAACCTACAAAGAGTAGAAGCTTATCTTAGCTTCTGTTATTTGTAGATAAGTTTTATCCAGATAGAATCAGTCCCTCAGTGTTCAGCCTTTCCGAGTGGACTAAATGTTTTTCCACAGGCACGACTGTGACCACCTGGGACATGTATGACACACTGTGCAGCCCAGAGCAGGGTGACACGGTGCACAGGCCTGAACCAGAACAGGTGGACTACCCAGAGGCTGCTGTGGACTCCAGCAGAGGAGCAGAGAGGAGCATGTCAGTGGGCAGCACAGCCAGTACAGGTAACAGGCCGGGACACTGGAGACGATGCTCTGCTGCTGCTGATGATGATGTATGAATAATGAGCATCATCTCTAAGATACCGTGCAGAGAGAGGGAGAGGGAGTTGATATGATTCAGACAGTATATCATTACAAAGCCTCAGTATTCTTCCTGTCATGGTGCAGATTATGATTTAAATACAGGTACAGGTGTGTATTATTGTCTTGTGTCTCTCTTCAGCCAGTGCTGCGAGCTCACTGAAGGAAGTGGAGGTGTTTGGGAGCAGTTTAAATGCTGAGTCAGACCTGCAGCTCATCATGCTGTCAGGGAAATTCCAGCAGTGCTTACTGGTGATGGAGAGGAGCATCCTGGGAAACACCTTCCAACCCAAGCTGGCTGCTTACAGACAGTTGCCTGTACTCAAGGGTAACACACACTCACATCCTCCCCCTCAGTGCTAATGCAGCTGAATCAACATGTTGGACACTTACACACATTGCGTGGTTGTGATGAATGATTGTGTCAGACCCAGACAGTCCGGTGCAGCCTGGGCCTGTGGAGCGGAGGAGAGAGGACACACGGAGCTGCAGGTCTCCAGCTCTGGAGCCGCTGTGGTCTTTCAGCTGTGAGCTGAGCAGAGGACGCAGCGTCAGCAGCATGGCCTGGAACAGGAAGAACCCGGTAACACAGCTGCTGCTGCTGTCTGCAGGAAACAACTGCTGACAGGCTAAATATCTCAACAGTTATTGAATGGATTGTAGTGGAGTTTTCAGATGTCCATGGTCCCCAGAGGATGTACTGTAGTAATTCATATTTGTCCATTTTGTTGTGTTATGACTAAATATCTGCAAAACTGAGCCCATCAGTGTTCAGTGCTTTCTAGCAAATGTTAGAAGCTGAACATTGTACTTGCTAGACATTGTCCCCATCATCACTGTGAGCATTATAGCATGCTGATGTTAGCATCTTGCTCAAACACTGCTGTGCTGCCTCATAGAGCTGCTGCATGGCTTTTTTCATGAATGTAGCTGTTAGTCTCGATACAGTCCAGCCAAAATATCAGAATATACCATCGGCCCAAGTAGCTATAGCTATGCAGGAGGATGATGTACCCATTCTGAATCCTGGCTGCTGAGCTTTGATCGGTCAAACAGTCATTACTGAGCACAACAGACCTATCTGAATCTGAAATGTGTTTTTATTCAGTGGTATTGAACCAGGTTGATCTAGTAACCTGCTGTAATACAGGCAACCCACACACAGAAGATGTTAACTAAATCTTCAGTTGTGGTGCTAAAAACATTTCAAAAGTTAAGGTTTTCAGATGTCATTTTGTTAAAGCTCCATCCAGTCTAAAAGTAGATGTCCATGTGTTTCTGATTATAAAGCAGGTCTAGGTTCTAATATAATACTGTGAAAGTATCAAAGCCTCAGTCCGCAGAGAAATGCACACAGCCTGTATTCAGACACTGAGCCTTAAAACCAGCCGTCAGGACTTCTGGAACTTTGTGATGTCACAACAAAACAGTCACCACCCCAAGCCCCGCCCACCTGGACCCACCATCCAACCTTGCAGGATTTGGTTTCTCTGAGTGTTTACCTGAAGTCTGCTATATTTTTATTGGGTCACTCAGAAAACAGTCAGCCAATCAGAAGAGAGACTCAGATCCTCACTTCACACTGAGATGGTTTTTGGTTCTTGAAACCACAAGTATATCTTCTGGTGGAGATCAACACTTCAAATAAAACACAGAAGAAGAGTAAAATATAGGACCTTTAATACTTTCAGCAGCACACGCAAAATTCAGTTCACATAGTGAGAAAGACTTTGTTAAATATTTTCATTATTTTAACATGCATACCATTGAAAATGGCAGGAATTACAGATGAATCATTGTCAGTGGCAGCAGGAGACCTCACTGACATTTTTACTGCAGTAACTCTTTTCTTCTCCTGAAAATCTTCTTTGTTTGAAAAGTTATAAACTTAGAATGAATTCTGTCAATAAAACAAATGTGTGACACTAAGAAATGTCTTCATGTGCTCTGCTCTCTCTGTTAGGACCTCCTGGCTGTGGGTTATGGTGAATCTGACTCCAGTAACCAGAAACCAGGTCTAGTGTGCTGCTGGTCCCTCAAAAACCCCACAGTACGATTTTATTTACTTTCCCAGACTTTGTGCGCTGGTGCAAATCTACCGCTCCCCTCTGCAGCATGCACAGCGTTGATGACAGGTCAGTTCATGTGGGAGCTCCAGCCGTTGTCGTGTGTCTCCTCTGCAGTGGCCTGAGCGTGTCCTCCTCTGTGACGCCGCCGTCACGTCTCTGGACTTCTCAGCCAGCAGTCCTGGTCAGCTGGCTGTGGGGCTGCATGACGGCACCATCACCATCTACAACGTGTCGAGTCAAGACGACAGGTCGCATGTCATCAGCAGCAGGTGAGGACTGAGTGTGTGTGTGTGTGTGTGTGTGTGTGATGCTACATTCAGTATGGCTCTTCATGACTTTGTGTGTGTCTGTGTGCAGTGCGTGTCCCAACAAGCACCTGGGTTCAGTGTGGCAGCTCAGGTGGACTCAACAGGAGCTGAGTCTGACCAGAGAGGAGAGGGCTGAGGCTCTGGTCTCTGTGTCTGCAGACGGCAGGATCAGCAAGTGGTTTGTCTTCAACAAAGGCCTCGACTGCACAGGTAACCACAGTCAACAGGAAGTGGATTGGATTTATTGATTTTAACTTAATTTTAAAAAATATGATGAAACATTTCTTGTCTTGTTGGATCTGCAAAGGTGGTTAACAAGAGAAAACTCAAAATAACTTTATTGAACAGTTAGGAACTTCATTTGTGTAAAAGCGTCAGTGCAAACACAAACACAGAGTAGACAAACAAATACAGCTTAGCTAAAATCAAAACCTTCACATTTCATATTTAATATTTTAAATGCTCAGAGAATGTGTTCATATTGAACTTGTAAAATATAATTCAAATGATAAAAAACATCACTATTCAAACCAGCTGTAGTAGTAGTAGTTTTTTTTTTATTCAGTCATTACACATAATACAGTAAATACAAACAATATAAAGACCAAAAAAAAACAAAGTCATCAATCATGTATTGTGACTGAACAGGCTCAGGAAGCAAAATGCTTTTATATGTTTGCCTGCAATTTAAACGACTCACCAAAGGGACAGAACACTGTTCACATTCAGAAATAACTCTGTAAATCACTTTAAAAAAAAAACAAAATCAAATTAAACATTTTTAAATTCATATTAGCTTTGGTCCATCATTTAAGAAAAGGAAATCATTCACATTTGTAACCCTCAAAAATAACTTTTTATAGCTTTTTGTACAGTAAACTACGCCTCTCAGATCATATTTACTCTCCTGTGCTGAAAAGAACTTTCCACAGTCTGGGAGCAACTTTGTTTTGACTTGATTTAGCTCTGAACATTATTTGCCTTATTTTGTAATATACCATATCATTAAAATTCATAGCATGAGAATTTAGAAACCATGGATTCGAGTGATCGTGGTGTAATTTTTGTACTAAGACCACTGAACTAATACTGGTTTTAAAGGTCGATCCCCACACTTCAGCACAATAAGTTATATAGGGAAGTATAAGTGGACAATAAATTGAATACAGAACCTTGTAATTAATATATGTCTAGATTTATACAAAATTGCTATTGACTTAGATATTTTTTCTGTAATATGATCAGTATGTTGTTTCCAGTTTATGATCAGTCACAACCCAGAGGAATTTGTATTTTTTGTCACAGATCTGATGAAGCTGAAGAGGATTCATAACCCGAAGAGGAACAATAAAGGACAGAGGACAGAGAGCGTTCTGTCAGCGCTGACTCCCGGTCTGTGTGTTGACTTCCATCCAACAGTGAGTCTGTAGCAGAGACAGATTACAGGCTGGTTCCAGCTGGTGCAGGACAGGAAACAGGTTTTCAGACGCACAGTATTTTAATGTTGTCCTCCTGCATTATCATCCTCATCCTCCTTCCTGCAGGACTCCAGTCTCTACCTGGTTGGTACAGAGGAGGGTCTCATCCACAAGTGCTCCTGCTCCAACAGTCAGCAGTTCCTGGAGACTTACAGGAAACATTTTGTGAGTCCTTCAGAATAAAAGCCTCCACCGCCCTCTGATGAGGCTGCTCTAAAGAACTAATTATTCCACACTGACCTCAGAAACTTTTATTTTAATTCTTCAGGTGTGAGCTTGTAAAAGCTATTAAGGCTCTATCCCATGATGCATTGCTCACTGGCCCTTCACCTGTTTCCCGCAGAAATGCAAAAGCTGAAGTGATGCTGCTGTTTTTTATTAGATTCCGTCTACAGCTCACCTGTAGAGTCACCTGTAGGAGCAGGTGTATTGATTCAATCACGTGCACAATGACAAACTGCAGGCCGAGGACACAGGGGCCACATGATGGTCACATGATACACATGTTGGTAAACTCCTGAGAATCGGGTCATGTTGAGCAGATGAAGATGAGTTGTATTGCAGTGAGTGAGAGCAGCCAATTTGATGCTGAGGTTGACCTTGACCTCTTGTTGTTGATGCTGCTGTTGCATTGGGTCACACAGACCCTCAGTAACACTGACGTCTTGCTCCACCTCAGGGTCCTGTGAACTGCGTCGCCTGGTGTCCACTCAGTCCTGATGTGTTCCTGAGCTGCTCCTCTGATTGGACCATCCAGCTGTGGAAGCAGGACCACCCCAACCCTGTGTTAGGCTTCACCTCCACCCAGAGGGCGGTGTGCGATGTGAAGTGGTCCCCAAAGTGGGCCACAGTATTCGGAGCCGTTAATGAGGGACAGCTGGAGATCTGGGACCTGAATTTGAGCATGTGAGTGGGACTGAGGAGAGAACCTGTCTGTGCAGTTCCCCCTGTCTGTCTCTCTGATGTGTCCGGTGTCTCTCCCTCAGCCTGGACCCAGCCGCTGTGCAGCCCGCTGCCCCCGGTGTGAAGATGACGTCTCTGCTGTTTACCAAACAAACAGACTGTGTCCTGGTCGGAGACAGCGATGGACAAGTGACAGTCTACCAGCTGAAGAACCTCAGTGTGGGAGCTAGCAGCCAGGTAACACTGTGGAGCAGGAGGACAGGTGGAGGTGGAGGGATACACAACATCAGCATCAGTTATGTTGGGTCAGTTTAACATCTGTAGTTCATACAGCAGCAGATGTTGCATCTGACTCTGATTCGGCTGAGACACAACTTGTCATTTTATTTGTGAATTTCATGGCTAGAAATTTCTCTTAAAGTTCTTCCAGACATGTTTTAAACTCTGTAGAAATCCTCAACTGTGACTCATATTTAGTTTAACATGTCTTCACACATAAAAACTGGTCTCAAGCTCTACTCTGACTTCCTGATTGAGAAACCCGGATCAGGCCTTGGCCCCGCCCACCACCTGCTGGCTCCAGGTGTCCAGGTGAAAGAGCAAAGAGTGTGAAGATGGTTAGAGGAGGAAACATCAGAGAGACTCAGCCTCATGTTGGAACCTCAGTCAGACCCAGACTCAGATGAGGAGTCTGTTGAGACCAGAATCAGAGACTAGTAGATGGATCAGAGCAGTTAGCATAGTTAGCATCTCTTATTTGTTTATATTGTTTGTTAGCTTGTAACTGGCAGTGGCTGACACATTGTTAGTGGTTGTGCCAATGCTAACTCTGGCTTTCTGTACTAACAAGGTTTCAGGTGTATTTAGCCCCGCCCCCCATCCCCACAAGTTGACAGGATTGGTTCCTTAGGTTCTATGATGTATGAATCCCTGACTGTCTGAATCTGTTTTTATGAGACTGTCATTGGTTCACTGCAGTTCAAGGTGGAAACACTCAGTCACAGTGTTGACTGATTATTTAGCTCATCATATGTCTTTATTATATAAAAACATCATATAGAAGTTAACGTGGTGAAACAGCTGATCTTCACCAGACGCCCTTTGACTTAACTCCTCAGTAACTGTAACTATGGAAACATGGCACTCTGAGACCAGACAATATTGTTGCTCATGCATTTAAAATGTCAATAAAATGCATTATTCAGTTATTTATTTATTGATTTTTTCTGATGCTCAGAGCACTAACAATGTCTAATGTAATCTGTGTTTGCTGAAAATGTCGTCAAAGGTACATGAAGGGGAAGAACCCAAACACCTCCATGCAGACACGGCTCCACACTGCTGTCTATGTTGTTGTGCAGTCGCCGTGAGCGTTCAATGCAGTCTGGACATTTATTCACAGATTCCTGGTGTTCGGCTATAAGCGTCTCTGCTTCTTCTCTTTCAGGTGGATGTTCTGGAAGAACTCGTCCTCTCCGCAGCTTCCAGGTAGCTGGAAGAAACCATTTGACCTCCCGTCTGTTAAAGATGTGTAAGAACAAAGAAATGAAAAGGATGCATTCAGAATCATAGGAAACATCAGCACACATCAGAATAATCATGTCAGCACCTGAGCTTTAACCTCAGAGCTCAGTTTCTGCCAGATTTAAAGATGATTATTGATACTTTTATTTCTTCTCATTCAGATTACTGTAACGCTCTTTTTACCTGTCTGAATCAAACTTCTTTGAACGCAGCTGCCGGATTTAAACCAGAGATAACAAGAGATCACACATCACACCAGTTTTGTCCTCCCTCCACTGGCTCCCAATCAAATCCATTTTAAAATATTGGTGCTCACCTTTACAGCTTTGCACGATGAAACATCCCAGTATATTACTGAGCTCCTCCTCCCTTGTATGACCAATCAGGCTCTAAGGTCTACTGAACAAAAATACTGGTTGTCCTTCAAACCTGGTTTAAAAGCCAAGGTGACCGTGGCACCCAGACTCTGGACTGCTGTCCCCCTTTCTCTGTGATCCTCAGACTCCTGTGACGTCTTCATGAAGCAGCTGAAAATATTTTTATTCAGACAGGCTTTGGTCCGTCGGTCTGAATACCTCCTCCTTTTTATTTTATGATTTTTATTGTCCTGTTTCTCTGTCTTGGACTTTTATACTTTTTTAATGAAGCACTGTGATTTTTTTTTCTCTGTGAAAGTTGCTGTGGGAATGAACTTCACTCGCTGAAAGACCTGAAAGTTTCCTTATGTGGAGAAAATCCATCTGTATAAATCAGACTTTTTTTTATCATCATGATAAAATCTGTATCATGAAGTGATTCAATGAAATGATTAAACAGAGTGAAACAAAATTCAAGAGACAATGTGGTGACATTTTTACATGAATTTAGTAATTGAACTGTTCACCTACATGGAAATCTTCATGCTGTTTCTTCAGCTCATTCAAATCCTCATGAACTGTACGAAACAACACGAACCATCATTATCATCATCATCTTTATCATCATCATCATCATTATCATCATCATCATCCTCATCCTCATCAAACCTTAAAGAATCTGAGCTGAACTTAATAAACCTCAGTTTATGGTGGATGATGATTAAATGATGAAGCTGTAAGTTTTTTTGAGTATTGATTGAAACAGATTTAAACTCAGCATCATGAGTCTGATGAGACACTGAACATCCAGGGGTTAGTTCACCTTCACTGAAATAAATGAATAAATAACACAAACGCAGTTCAATAAAACCACAACCTGATCACACTCATCAAGTACATTTACTCAAGTTTCATTTCTCCTCAGTGTCAGAACCAGTGTGACCTCCTCCACCACCAGCACTGAGACTGTGTGGAGGTGACAGGTTGACCCCTCCCCCAGCCAAAATGTCTTATTATTCAATAACACAGTGGAAATATGTTAAATATTAAAATTAGTGACTATGAGGTGAAAACGAGACACTTTCCTGAAACTCCCTGATGTTCTAATGTTTAATGAAACAAAGAAGACAAATCTTTCCTCCTCATCATCAGAAAACTTTATTCTTCATTTGAAAAATAACAATCTGATCAAACTATACATCACAGTTGATTGTAACTTTATTATTATCATCAGACAATACGTACAGCATGGTACATTCCCACCAGATGAATTCATCAGAACAGCATCATTTCCACACTGAACACAGAGCACTCAGAGATAAAAACGATACATTTTTCAATACGTTTGCTGTTTAACACAACTACACTAACACAAATGTTTTATTATCTTCATATGATCATTTGATCCAAAGAGTCTGTGCTTTGTTTTGTTGGATAAATGAGATTTTTACTGACTTATATAAACTGTTCATACTCGACATTCAGCTGACTAATGTTTATTATTTTATTATGTTTTTAGTTTATTAAAGTTTTAATAAAGTGCAGTGGCAGCTGAGAGTCATGTGGCTTTGATCCACTGTTTTAGGGGGGACACACCTGGACCTGCACTCACTGCTCACCATGAGATAAACCACCACCTCCACATTAAACCACACACACCTGAATGTGTGAGCGGATTTACGCTTTAATTCTCCCTATGTCTTCATGTCATTTTCTCCAGCTTGATGCTGCCTGGTCCCTGTGTCACCTGAACCAGTGTGAAAGCACCTGTCTGACATCACAGTCAAGGCTGTGTCAGTCAGACTCAGACTCAGACTCAGACTTTAAAACTGCCTTCACAGGTTTTGTCATTAACAAACTCGCTGATGAACCACAAATCGTTTTCTGTTGTAATGATGGTGCTGTTTGAGGTCACAGTCTGTTGGCATCAGCACAGTGTCACGCTCTAAGAGCCACGCTGGACCCTTAAACCTCTGTGATTGGATGTCACTCATCAGCTGGTGGCTCAGCAGCTGATGAATGAGCCAATGACTATGAACCATGAATGAAGCAGCTGATGCGAGTGTCTGAGCTGAAGTTATACTCACGTCATCATCACCATCAACTTTCATTTTCTCATTTTACAGGTCGTGTTGATTCCTATAATTATTCATAAAGCTGGTTCCCCTTGTGCAAGTTTCCTCCAGGCAGGTGTGAATGTGAGTGTGAGAGGTTGTTTGTGTCTGTGTCAGCTCTGTGATAGACTGGGACCTGTCCAGAGGTGCCCCACCCTCAGAGGACAGGTGGGGAAGCTGCTGGGTGGATGGTTGAGTTGATCAATAATCCGCCTCTGACTCTACAAAGCTCTTTCCACTTACAGTGTGTCAGGGCTGACCACATGTTTAAGGCCTAGACAACCACAGCACGCTGGTGCAGACCTGCCGTGGGTTTGGACTTCATCGTCAGTCGACTCTGCAGCATGAAGTCAATGAATGACGGCCGGCCTGGTGCTGAACAGACTGAGGCTGAACGGACTGAGGAGAGAAGAAGAGAGGAGTTCATTACTTCCTGTATTTCACTGATTCACATCATACAGAGGCTCTTTGAGTGATGAATATGATGAATATGAATAATAATGGTGCTTTTGAGCTCACCTCTTGATCTGTGTGACAGAGGAGGAGGAGCTTCGTACCAGCTTCTTAGAGGAGGAAGAGGAGGAGAAGGAGAGGGGGACTATAGTAGATTTTGGGGGAGGGAGGATGGAGCAGTGAGAGGCTTTGGACAAGTTTAACCTGAGTAAGAAACACAAAGGAATCAACAGATTATATTAGAACAGGAAGAAGGACGAGGAAATCTGATCATAAAACAAGAGCTGTTAACTGACTGATGGCAGCAGAATAAAATAAATATTCTCTCTGTAAAACGCATAGAGAGAGAAAAATAGATAATTCAAGTTGGTTTGATTCAATGATGATGTATCTTCAGACATCAACGTCCCAGAGAATGAGACAGACGCCTGCAGCTCTTCTCTCACTTTCCACCAGCTGACATCAGCGAGGTGTGGGGGGAGGGGCTTATCTTACCGTCCGACAGGTAGTTTATAAATCCCACTTCATCCAGCTGTGTGGATGGTGAGACAGGAGCCAGGGTCTGAAACTTTTTCATTCTTCCTCCGTCCTGTTTCCAATCACTGTTAACTTCCTGCCTACACATACACCTGTTCATGCCCCTCATCTGCCCCCCTGTATATACACCTGCCCTGTTTGCCCCCATCAGGCGTCAGATTGTTCGTTAATGTCTCTGTTTCTGCTTATGCTGTCGACTCTGTTCCTGCTACTTGTATGTAGTTACCAGAGGCCTGAACTACGAAGCAAGTTCAACATAACCAGGATATCATTTCGTTATCTGGCTTGACTTAACCTAACACTGACCATCCTGGATAACCTGTACTATCACGCTGGTTACCAACTAGTTAAGTTTATCTGTCTGGCTACGAGGGCATTCATGTGAAAGAGGTGGAGTTTGTAAATATAAGTAACATCGTTATGACCATGAATAAAGTATTTAATGTGATATGAGAGGAAACTGTGATAACATTCATTTACGGCAACGTCCAAATTAACAATGTGAAATCTGAACAATGTGGCCACATGAACAGAATAAAAAAGAAACACAGACATAATTTTTAATTGTTAAAGTCAGACTGAGGATAAGAGCATGAGTTATTATGAAGTTTTACTGACATAGTTGATATGTGATCAGGTCCGTGAGACTGAAATGATGAAATATTGATCAGTGTGTGGATCATTGTTCTAATCAATCCCTGTCGGGCTCCTGTAAAAATGATGACTCAGTTTTTCCAGTGATCTGAGTTCAGCATCAGTTACCATGGTGATTTACCCCGGTAATAAGTGAACCACCATTGTAGGACGGCACGCTCGCACGCACGCACGCACGCACACACACACACTTGTACTTCTATCTTTGTGAGGACATTCATTGACATAATGCATTCCCTAGCCCCTTACCCTAACCTTAACCATCACACCTGAGAGCCTAACCCTAACCCTGACCCTAACCTTAACCTAAACCTAATTCTAACCATAACTCTAAAACCAAGTCTTAACCCTCAACATGTGATTTGAAGGTGTCTCAAAAAGTGAGGACCGGCCAAAATGTCCTCACTTTCCCAAAATGTCCTCACTCTGTTAGTAAAATACTTTTTTGGTCCTTACTATGTAGCAAGTACAAGTATACACACACACACACACTGTACCTTGAGGAGGATGAGACTGATCGAGGAGGTCGTCTTCCCTTCAGTGCTCTCAGCTTGTCTCCCTGAGTCAGACTGCTTTCTTTGCAGTTGTTCTACACACACAAACACACACACACACACAGAGGGGGGGAGGGTCATGGTAAGTATAAATGAAATGTCTGTTTACAGTTTAAAATATGACACTCTTCATTTTAAGGACACAATAATAAAGGAAGTCCCTCCTCTCACCTCGTCCAAGCTGTATGATTTGTAGAGGGTGGTGTTGATTGACAGGTCGTCCATGCTTGACAGTAGGCGGGACATGGCTTCCTGTTTCCCTCCGTCAGAGTCAGGGCTGTGAGGCTGCTGCTGGTGACGCTGCTGAGGCTGCTGCTGCCGGCTCAGTCTCTGCTGCACCAGCTTCTGTTTGGAGCGATAGACGTCGCCCTGGACCCACAAACTGTGCTGTTTCCTACACACACACACACATACACACACACTGTGTGATGACATTTTATATCCAAAAGCTCAAAGGTCAACTTTTCTGTGACATCATAATGTTCCGTGATAACAGTTCAGGACATTATTCAGTTCTGATTGTGATGATATTTCCTGCAACTTTTGTGGTTGGCAGAGGAAAAAACTATGAGATGGTAACTTTGTTAAGTTTGTAAGAATGTTAACATGTTAGCATTCTAGCTGCACGCACATCATCAACATCTAGAAGTTAAAGAATAAGACAATAACACTCATTAAAATCTGGTATCTACAAACGATCCAGGAAGTATTTAACCCTCAATATCGCTCATGTTCACACTAATGTAACTGCTTTTAGGTACTATGCAAGTTAAAGGACCCATCCAGTCTAAAGGTAGATGTCCATGTGTTTCTGATTCTAAAGCAGGTCTAGGTTCTATATTAATACTGTGAAAGTATCAAAGCCTCAGTCCACAGAGAAATGCACACAGCCTGTATTCAGACACTGAGCCTTAAAACCAGCCGTCAGGACTTCTGGAACTTTGTGATGTCACAACAAAGCAGTCACCACCCCAAGCCCCGCCCACCTGGACCCACCAGGAGCTTGCTTGCAGGATTTGGTTTCTCTGAGTGTTTACCTGAAATTTGCTATATTTTTATTGGATCACTCAGAAAACAGTCAGCCAATCAGAACAGAGGCTCAGATCCTCGCTTCTGATTGGCTGACTGATCTGTTGTTACTAGAAAAGAGAAAAGCCTGAGAGAGGAGATGTACACTGAGATGGTTTTTGGTTCTTAAAACCACAAATATATCTTCTTATGATATCAACACTTCAGAGAGAACACAGAAGAAGAGTAAAATATGGACCTTTAAATTGAATGAACTGTAAACTGCCTTCAAACTAAAGTCACATTTCCCCTGGAGATTTTAAAGCTTTATTATTTGATGTATTTTAATGTAAATGTTTTTCTTAATTCTTTGTTTCTTAGTTTTTTGTGTTGTGTAGTTGTATTGTCTGTGTCGCTGATCGTGTCTTTGTGATTAATTCTTGTTCTCAGGTCTCTCTCTTGAAAAAGAGATTTTGTGTGTTTTACTTAATCCTCTTTTGTAATTTGCACTTTTAAGCATTTAAGTCATCTTTTTTTGTC
>NW_027273863.1:1917500-1980000 GCF_046630095.1 Trachinotus anak | reverse complement strand
AACAAAAGGTTTGGATGTAGTCGGTCTTTTCAGGAGGGAAGGACTGACATCAGGAAGAATTATGTGGTGACAAGAAGTGGATCACAACACTCCACAGCATAATGCACCAAGAAAACCTCTGTGCAGAGATATTAAATTCAGATCTTCATACGGTTATGACCATGGTGGTAATGGTTGTACTGCACATACAAAGATGTCCCTGTGGAAAAGTTTTAGAGCGGTTTGTCAGCTGCTTTGATGCTGTCAACACCTTCCTGTCTGAATCACCCAGAACTCAAGGACGAGAACTGGGTTATGATGGGAAACCTCAATGAGCTCAATCTCCGACGGAAAGGAGCAGGACAAACTGTTCTGGACATGTTCAACACGCTTTTGTCAGCAAGCTAACAATCTTTTAAAGTGATGTTGATTCCTCCACTTTCTCCTACTTGAGACACATAAGGGAGCTGTCCCAGCACTGGCTTTGCTGACAGCAAACCCCATATAATGAAGCTCAGCAAAGGGTTCACCCTGACTGGTAGGAATCTGTTTATTTGTGATACACATGGGTTTTCAATGTGGCTGTTTTTCCATCTCCTTCTGTCCAACTCAAAGGTGGACTCAGTTGTCTTCAGGAGGATGACAGCATCCTTGCATAGTACTGACTTTAGTCTTCCTGTTTGACATGTTCTCCCACTACATTCCAGTTTGGCATTTCATGTGGAAAAGGTTGCCGACCCCTGATGTAGACCACATATGAATATCTCCAGAGCTGATCAGTCTGCTGTTACCTTGAGCTTCTTGTTGAGTTTGCAGCAGTATCTGTGCAGCATGGCCAGGTTGAGGGGACCGAAGTCTGCATAGAAACTGCAACACACAGAGACACAGAGCACTCACTCAGCATCGCTCAGCAGAATCAAATACTGGGACTCTCACACATGAAATCCCTGTGTGGTCAATTAGAAAGCTCGTCAGATGTGACCGATACTGTAGGTGTGAGTAAGATTTCCTCCTCGGTGTTTGTGTTTTTGTCAGTGCAGGAGCAATGCAAGTTTCAACCAAGGTGGCATCTACTAAGATTGTTGTTATAGGTGATAAACCTGTATTACTCATCCTAAATGGAAGTGATGAGGTCCTGTTTTCAGTGTGGGAAGCTGAGTCACATTAAATATGACTTCAGCTCGTTCTCTTCTGAAAAATGATATCATTTAGTTTTTTTCTGCATTTTAAAGGCAGACAACAGGGGTAGTTCAATTTGAGGTCATGAAGAGGGAGTTTATATTACACTATGACAAACATGTTCCATGTGTTGTGGTGTTTGATATTTTGAGACGATATCTTGGGACAAAAATCTGTACAATCTTCCACGATGTGTGGAGATAAAGAAAAAACAACCGAACAGTTAAATGAATAAATAAATGTGAATTACTGTGATTGATGGAGTGATCAGAACTTCCTCAGTGAGCTGGGATCAGCTGACCGGGTTTGGACTTCCTGTTTGACCTCAGTGTTTCTAAAGTCCTGGACACGTTGAATGATTGAACATGAACTCTGTGACCACGCTGTGACTGCACGAGTACGATGGTGTGTAATGTGACAGAACCTCCTCTGGGTGTCACTGTGGTCCGCTCGACTATAACTGCAGCTCCTGAAGTCCCTGAATATCATGGCAACAGGAGAAACTGACCTGGTGATCAACAGTGGAAAGAAACTAAATACTTTTACTCAAGTACTAAAAGTTTGAAGTACTTTACTGGAGTATTTTCATTTATTTTGTACTTCTACTCTGTTACATTTCAGAGGGAAATATCTCTTCTCTGATGTCTGTTGTTACTTTTCAGATTCAGATTTTACTTAAAAAATAACATTTGATAGGATTATTATATTTACTACACTGCATTAAAGTTTTTTTTGGCTTCTGAGCCTTTAAAAATGTCAATATCAATACAAAAGTGTGTAGCAGAACTTTGTAGTAGTAACTGATTTGCTCCAGCTAAAGCAGCTACAACAGTAAACTGCAGCACCACTAACGATCTAATGATGTTACATGTATTTTTTTACTTTTGGTACATTTTGCTGATGGTGCTCCTGTTCTTATAAGTCCTGTACTTTTACTGGAGAAAGATATTGAATGCAGGAACTGATGCAACAGCAGATCTGAAAGCTTCTGGTAATCACAGGTAAACATGTGGTTGGCTGCAGGATTCACAGGCCGGTGGAGCACACTCCCCTGTGTGCTGTGATAATCTGCTGCAGCTCAGGTCGACACGACATGTTGAGACTGCAGTGACGTCTTAGACACATTAAGATCCTGGACTTCCTTTAAACAGTCAGCACCTCCTCCACAGTCTACATCTCCACACTCTGCACCTCCACACTCTGCACCTCCTCTACATTCTGCACCTCCACAGTCTGCACCCCCTCCACACTGTACCTCCTCCACAGTCTGCACCTCCTCCACAGTCTACACCTCCACAGTCTGCACCTCCACAGTCTGCACTTCCTCCACACTCTGCACTTCCTCCACACTCTGCACCTCCACAGTCAGCACCTCTATCACAGTCTACATCTCCACACTCTGCACCTCCACGGTCTGCACCTCCTCCACATACTGCACCTCCACACAAGAAGCATGTGAATGCCAACAGATCATCAGATCATGAACACTGACCAGCGAGTAATGAATCCCTCTGAGCAGCCTGTTCTCATGGGAAACTTACTCATCACATTTGCATCACAGGACGTTACTGGTTTCTGCTGCTTGCTCAAAGACTCATAAGAGACAGACACACACACACACACACACACACACACACACACAGTTAGACTCAAGGTCGCATCAGAAGAGCATTTGGCCTCAAACACAGGGGGATTTTAAGGGTGGGAGCACTCAAGGTAAAGTGGGCCCTTTGGCACTGAGCAGGTTTTAATGTCAGGAGGGACTTGAACATTAAAAACTGAACATGTAAAGAACAGAGGGATGGGCCCAAACCTGTGATCAGGTTCAAGTGAAGGGACACAGCTTTGAGCTCAGTGGATGCTGCTCTCACACAGTAACGGTGCAAAAACATGAGAGTGATATTTGATTCTAACCTCTGCTTTCTTGATGATGATAATGACGATGATGATGTTAAAAAACATTTTGAAAAGTGGGAAAAGTTCACTGAAGTAGAAGCCTGTAAAAACAAAAACGTAATGCAGAACCTGAATTATTTTGCTTTTGTTTTGTTCCGGTTATTTTTAATAATCTTCAATATCTTATTCAGGTTGGCTAGCCTGATTGATAGTGTTGTGTGTGTTTGTTTGGTGTGGCCTAATGTGTTAAGTTTGATCTGTGTTTATTGTCTTATGTTTTGTTTAAAAAAAAAAAACATAATAAAAAAATGTATGTTCGTTGTTTGAGGATCTGCAGGAAGTTGTCCATGTTCTGACCTCATCTCAGTTGGATAACTGTGATTCTTTGTTATGGCCTGAGCCACAGATCTCAACTGTACTAGGTCCAACCTAATATCTGTATTGATAACCAATAATTTGTTGGTCTGTCCCAAACTGATTTCTGAACATTTAACTCTTCATTAACCAGGTCTCTGTTTCTGCAGGAGTCTGCACTGTCAGAGTTCAGCAGCTTTAAACTTCAGACTAATTCACTTCCTTATTCACTCCTTTTCTCTCACTGTATCATTGTGTTTATTAAATTACAACATAGTATATCATTCCCATTGTGTAATCTTCACTGTGTTTAATGTTTTCAGCTATATATGTTGTGTAAAAATCAGTTATGAAAACTTCACAGAAAATTTCACAGTCTGTCACTGCACCATGTTACCACAGAGGACTGTTACTCTTCATCCTCATAGTTCATCCTCTTGTTCTCTGAATCTGAATCCATGAAAATCAGCTGAGAATTAAAGCCATGTTTTCTTTTTGATTAAATCTGAGTTTGATGAATCCCTGCACCAAGCTGCACTTTTGAAGCCCTCACTGTGTGTCTCATTACATAATGAGTTCACATACTGAAGATGAACTGCTCTGTGCTTCCATGTGCATTCATTCATCTGTCTGTGGTTCTCCCTCGGCACTTCAGTGTGAACTAATAAAAACTGTATTTGACCCAACACTAATAACTCTAAATCCTGCAGCAGCATTAAATACACAGAAATATTATAACACCGCTGTGGCGACTCAACACGCTGCTGTGTTTTCTCCAACATTAAAACATTGTTTTCAGAGCATTATTGTCATTTGTTGTTGATGCTAATGATTAAAGTAGCAGGTCAAACTAAATTAAACACTAAAGGTAAATGGTGGACTGAAATGACGAAGTGTCCAGTTTGTTAGCGGCGTCACTCTGTGTTTGTCCTAAATCCCTGTTCATGACCAGGACGCAGCCACTGATCTCATCTTGACCCATATCTCACTGTGTGATCATAAACAGTGGCTGGACATGCATGAGGATGACTGGGCTTCAGATACAGCCTGGTGTTCACATGAACAGTCACTGTTTCCTTGCTCTGATTGAAGTGAACTCAGTCATACATACAGACTGAACTGATTCGTTCAGAGCAGGACGCTCACTTCCCTTATTCGAACAGATTTCCTCTCACTAACGCACACACTACACATGCAGAACCTGGGCCATATCAAAACAGCTCTGACTCACTGAATCATGGACTCTACCAGACCTCTGAAGGAGCCCTGTGGTGTCACGCAACAAGTCCTCCAACCTCAACAACCACAGATGTGGCTTCTCCTGGAGCGCAGCAGCATGTTGGACCTTTTCCTTTATGGTAACAATAATAAACACATGATTAAGGTTGTAGAACGATTACAGTTTGGTTTGGTTTAGACAAAAAAATTGGTCCCATCCAGTCTAAAGGTAGATGTCCATGTGTTTGTGATTATAAAGCAGGTCTAGGTTCTATACTAATACTGTGAAAGTATCAAAGCCTCAGTCCATAGAGAAATGCACACAGCCTGTATTCAGAAACTGAGCCTTAAAACCAGCCGTCAGGACTTCTGGAACTTTGTGATGTCACAACAAAGCAGTCATTACCCTCAACCACATCCCAAGCCCCGCCCACCTGGACCCACCATCCAACCTTGCAGGATTTGGTTTCTATGAGTGTTTACCTGAAATCTGCTATATTTTTATTGGATCACTCAAAAAACAGTCAGCCAATCAGAAGAGAGGCTCAGTGAGGAGAGAGAGGAGGAGAGGAGGAGAGGAGAGAAGAGAGGAGAGAGGAGGAGAGGAGAGAGGAAGAGAGGACAGAAGAGAGAGGAGGAGAGGAGAGAGGAGAGGAGAGAGGAGGAGAGGAGAGAGGAAGAGAGGACAGAAGAGAGAGGAGGAGAGGAGAGAGGAGAGAATAAGAGAGGAGGAGAGGAGGAGAGGAAGAGAGGAGGAGAGGAGAGAGGAAGAGAGGACAGAAGAGAGAGGAGGAGAGGAGAGAGGAGGAGAGGAGAGAGGAAGAGAGGACAGAAGAGAGAGGAGGAGAGGAGAGAGGAGAGGAGAGATGAGAGAGGAGGAGAGGAGAGAATAAGAGAGGAGGAGAGAAGGAGAGGAAGAGAGGAGGAGAGGAGAGAGAGGAGGAGAGGAGAGAGGAAGAGAGGAGAGAGAGGAGGAGAGGAGAGAGGAAGAGAGGAAGAGAGGAGAGAAGAGAGGAGAGGAGAGAGGAAGAGAGGAAGAGAGGAGAGAGGAAGAGAGGAAGAGAGGAGAGAAGAGAGGAGAGAGCAGGAGAGGAGGAGAGGAGATAGGAAGAGAGGAGGAGAGGAAGAGAGGAGAGAGGAGAGAGGAGAGAGGAGAGAGGAGAGAGGAGGAGAGGAGATAGGAAGAGAGGAGGAGAGGAAGAGAGGAGAGAGGAGAGAGGAGAGAGGAGAGAGGAGAGAGAAAGAGTAGGAAAGGAGCTCTGCTATCAAAGTTAATAACCAAGGCTTTTGGAACACAGTCTGTGACAGCAGAGAGCCTCTCCACCTTTACTCTATGAATGCTAACTAGACTGACAGCATTGATCATCATCTATTAATAAGTCATGTATGATGTCATCATTGTCAGACTGGACTGTTGCACGACCTGTGCGAGCTCAGATCACAGTCGTGAAGCCAGAAACGAGGCTCCAGGTCTGATGAAAGTCTGACTGTAACAAAGTGTTGGTTTGACATGAATGAACATCTGTACTCTATACAGACAGGTATGTTTTATGGTCATATCACTGTGGTGAATATTGTAATAATAAAATACTTATTATTTGATCATGTAAAGTTATTTTGTTAAACGAATGTCACTCAAATCTCAGATCTGCTTCTCAGCTGGAGCCACTGTCACATTAAATCCTCACAAACAGCTTCAGCACCTTCAGGTCCCAGAGTATCAGTGACATGATCAGTGTCTGTAGCTGGGTCCTGCTTTATCATTTGACTGTTAAATATAATCTCTTGAACAACAGAAATCAGAAATCACAGAGTAGATACTGCAGGTACAAACAGGGCTCATCACTCCTCTGTCAGGCCCCTGGAAAGGATCTGTTGATGTGGTCTGATATAAAGTCACAGCACTGACTGTGACCCAGCTGCTGATCACAGATCAGACTCACCTCTCATATATGAACTCCTCATCCACACTGAAGTAATGTGTGTTGGCTGTGTTCTTAGGTTTGACACGGAGAGTGGCAAAGTACAGCCGATCTGTGGGACAGACAGAGAGAGAGAGACAGAGAGACAGAGAGAGAGACAGGCAGACAGACAGACAGACAGAGGGACAGAGAGAGATGAAATTGCATTATTGATGTTGTGATGTTGTGAGTTCATCTGGATTTTATGCCTGAGCTCAGAGTGAAACATCAACCGTCAGACAATACTACAGAATACTACAGTCATTCAGACAATTTAAACTGTTACGTCAGGGTGGATGTGAACTGTTAGTCATTGTAACTGTAGAAATGTTTTTATTCCAGCGGAGGGGTCATAGCAGCCTGTTCCCAAAGCTCCTCACCTTAAAGCACACGCCTGTTACTTAACCTGATTTATTACAACTTAATCCTCCTGAACTGTTGTTGCTGATCGAGTGTAAAGCGTCAGCGCTTACAAAACCAAGTTCGTAAGAAAAAAACCCCAACATTTTTTAGTGTGGTCTTCATAAACGGATAAAGCAGATGAGACTGTTGTAAAAACAAACAAACAAACAAAAATTTTGTTCATGACTTTTAAACATTTCAAACTGCAGAAATTATGTTTTTTAAAAAGATGAAGAACCTGAAGAACAGTCACAACCTGGCAACCAAGACTTGTTCTTCACAATATAATTGATTAGTAAATTATTTAACTTGTTAACCATTAATAAAGAATGACTTGAAGTATTAGTGTTACCTTTAAATGCCTTGTATTTAAGGTTATTTAAATTCAGGGGTTTTCACAGACAGTCAACCCATCATCAGTGAGTGAGCTGTGGGCCACAGCCTGAGCCCTGTATTTTAGCCTGTTGCTGTTCATATTTGTTAAAATTGAAACCATTGAAAGTCTGACAAATAAACTATTATTAGCAGATCTTTTTGTACCATGGATGTAAAAACAACTATCAGTGGTTTACACACTGTAGAAAACTTAAAAACCTGAAGAGCCTCAGGTCTGTTCTGGAGTCAGCCTGTAAGCAGCATGTTTTTTCTATGGTTTCTGGTTGGTTTTATGGACTTTTATTGAAGATGGACATAGAGGATACTGATGTGACTCTTACAGTGTAGATCAGATCTCAGAGTTATGACTCTGAGAAGGAGTTTTAGTGCCTTCACGATATATTGTTGACAACATTGACTGTGACTTTTTTCTCCACTGGGAAAATGTATCTTCAATAACAACAATAATAAACTTCAGGAATTATATATAATCACTTTGGTGATTATTTTAGTGAAATTTCACATCCATGAATCTGAATTTATTCATTCTAAGCCTTTATTTATGGTTTTTGAAGACGAGACCAAACAGCAGGCCTAAATTAATTAATTAATGATTTTTCTATTCTTATTAATTTGTTGGTAGCTCTTGGTTAACTTCTCTTTGCATCTGTTTTAACTGATTCTTATCATTACATTACTTATTAATTGTATTTACATGTTTGTTTTAACTAATGCTCTTTTTGGTATTTTAACCTACTGGACATTATTGTAGATAATGTGGAGGATTCTACCCCAAATTATTTTAAATAAAGACATTAAAAAAATATTAAATCTCTATTTTCAATGAAGATGTTGAAAAAAAGTTTTATAATGACGTAATTGGCTGCTGGTTTTGTATCACACGTACAGTTGTCTTTTTACCTAAATATGTTATTTCCATTATTATTAAAAATCCTATATTTTTATTTATATTAATTATTATATCCATTATAAAATACCATAAAAGGATATGGAACTTACCTTTAATCAATTCTGACGCACCGCACTGTTCATACTCTTCTGCCATTGGTCTCCAGTGATTCCTGTAAAAATCGTTGTAAATTACAGTGTAAACGGTACCTGTCCCAGTCTCAGTATCAAGTTACACATGTATCAGATGTATGTACAGATTTATCTGTTATGATGTCCAGCTTCAGTGTCCCCGTCATCAGTTAAAAACGTCCACCTGTAAATAAAGTCACAGTGACTCTTCACAGGCATGTGGCTGAGCCGCGGTCACATGCTCAGGACGGACGAGCGCAAAAAAGTCTCCAAAGTGAAAAAACCGCGGTGGTTCAGATCCGGTCCCTCTGAAACCTACTGACTCTGTTTGGATTGAACAGTTTTCCACAACTGATCCAGGTCCAGTTCACGACTAAAAAAAAACGTTTCCGGGAAGATTGAGCGGCTGAGGACGCGCCACAGTCACAGAGCGCTAATCTCCCTGCTGCTCTGCACATGCTCAGTCAGTGTCCACACACCGAGAGAGACAGACATAACCATTGATAGATATGAGAATAGAATATTCTAGTAATAATCCCTGTTTTCCTGTTATGATTATTTACATAATGCTTTTTAATACTGATATGAAAATACATTATTTCTATGTATATTTATTATTTGTGATTATATTTGTTGAGTGACAGCACAGCTCATCTTAAAGTGACATGTAGAGATTTTCTGGTATTTTTCACCATGACTTTGAATCCAGTCGTCCTACAGAATAAATGAGCCTTGTCATTCAGTGAACTGCAGGCGACATCACAGTGGCGTTTTTACAGTGGCTCACTCTGCAGACTGATTCATCTGACCTGAGGAGTGTAGCTTGGTGCTGTCACCCACGGGTGTGGAGCCAAGGGCACGGGTGCCAAATGTCTGAGCTCCCTGATTGCCCGGCTGAGCTGTGAGTCTCACATGGGGCTGAGTAAATCTGCACTTACATCACACAGTTGTACAAGTGTTTGAGACATTGATTATACAATAAGACTTTGGTTGGTTATTAAACAAAAGTCACTAATGCTCCTAGAACTTTCTCAGGGATGTTGTATTGACCCACAGTGAGTCTGAGTCTCAATGCTCACTGTGCTGTGGTCCTGCAATACACACAACTGTCCAAGAGAGTATTATAGAAACTGCTTTAAAAGTCTTCAGTCATTATAAATAGACATCCTGATGGGCAGAGGACATGGTTGGACTGTCAGTCCTCCAGGGTCTCAGCTTCTATTAGATGTTTGTCAGTGGTACAGATCCACGGTGCCCAGAAGATTAATTATCACAGTGATCCCTGATTTTTCCTGCTGCACCATCACCATGTTAAAGTTTCCACTTTGACCAAGATAAACATCTTATCTGAAAATGTCCTGGTTTGTGAATCCTGATGACTTTTTCTTTCGAGCCAGCATGAGGTTGACATGTGTGGTTTTGGATGGATTGTCCTGAATCTCAGTGCAGACATTCATGTTCCCCTGAGGATGAAGTGTAACAACTTTGGTGACACTTTGACTTTTCATCCAGCACCATCATCACGTCAAAGTTTTATTTTTCCAGTTCTGCAAAACAACTGACTTTCCTGTTGGCCTCAGCTGTTTGTGTTTAGTGCTGCTGAGAAAATGTTGGTACGTTAACATATTAAACTGAGATGATGAACATTATACCTGCTTCACAACATTTTAGCATATGTTAGCATCCTGATATTATCATTTAGATCAAAGTACTGCTGTGTCGTTGTTGTGTGTTGTTTGGTCCATCAGTGTAACTTTCCATATGGCAGAACAAGAGACCTTCAGAGACCCTCTGTAAAACCAAACCCCAGCCACAAACAGGTTTTCAGGTGGGGATGAAGTCATCATCATCTGGTTCCCTCCACAAACAGCCAATCGGATTTCTCTGCTGTGTTTTGGATGATTAGAGTAAATCAGCAACAGTTTCTGATCCTGACAGGTTTTGTTCAGCAGGATAATCTTCACTAATGACACCACTTTATGATGTTTGAAGCCTAAATACAATCAGCAGCAGTAAAACGCTCATGTTAGGCTATAAACCAACTACACCACGGTCACATGACTTCACCGTCGTCACCACTAAACTTCAGCTTGTAGTGTGATTTAGCTCTGAGCTCTTCTACAGAAGCCTTTCCTCTGACAGAGTTAGTGACAGTTTGTAGAAACACAACGAGGCTGTAAAGGTGGACTGGTGAGGAGATCGGTTTTCATGTTGGACTGATGACGTTGAACGTCCCCGACAACCTCTGTTGTCTCATTTAGACACTTGTTATCAACCGGCCTTTTTTAACAGATGGAGAAGCTTCAAGAAATCAGGACTGAGGGATTTACTGATGGATTTGATGAGAATCAAACCTTAAAATGTCTTGAGCTGCTGTTAAACACAGACCTGATTTCAGTCATCAAGCAGAAACACAGAGACCTTAGGAGCAGGGAACAGGAAGTGATAACATGCAACTCATTTAGTTTTAGGACTCATTCCTGCAGAACTCTGTTGTTTGAAATACACTCACAGTGGCATTGAAACCCCACCAACAACTACTGCTTTGGTGTGTAATTGAAGAGCAATACAGAAACACAAGTGCACAAGTATAAATGCTCACAACAGTGTAGGCCTCTTCCACAGCCTGCAGTGTAAAGCCTGTCAAACCTCCACAGAAGTATGAACCAGACTACTGTGGAGTAACGTGAGAATTAAATTTACTTAATGTAAGATCATTTTCCTTATTGTTAGTGCACTAAGCTTACACTCTATGTAACCTCTAAGCTGAACACAGATCTGTGTGTGGGATGTAGTCCTATTCCTGGTCTTAGCTTCATCTGCTCCAGTTAGCCAATTATACATCAGATTAACAGAGGGGAGGGAGTGAGCAGGTCAAAGCCGAGGACACCTGTTCCATGAGCAGGAAACACAACACAATACACAACAGCTGATGATCCTGATGAAGGTTTATGAGACTCAAACTGCTCTGTGGAGAATAAAACAATACATTGATTAAGTTATAATTAATGTAAAAATTAAACAAAAGTATTATATTATATAATATTTCATTTTCTTAGTAATTTTAAAATGGAGAGGTGAACATTAAAAGCGCTGACAGCCATGTTTCTGTTCTAACTTCATCATTCGATGAGACATTATGAGGAGATGAAGGTTGGTGCTTCCTCCAATGAAATGCTGCCCCCCAGCGGTCATTCACATAATAACATCTGCAGTCGCTGCTTGGTTGTGTTTGCCAGTTAGAAACAGCCCAGTGTCAATTACATGCCAGTTAATGTCAATTTAATGTAAATTTGGATTTGGTTTAGAGGGACCTGGTTTTGACTATTTCTGAATTTATGTTTGTGGATATTGCACCACTGAAACAGTGTTAAGGCTGGACCTACATTAACACCTGTCCATCTGTGAATTTAATGTGAGACAAATAAGGTAAGATACAGAATCTTTCAAAGTCCTTAAAAACTCTTGTTGAACATATATTTAAACATTGAACAAGAGTTTGCATATTTTCCTCAACATAAAGTGAAATATGTTCTAAATTAAATATGATCTAAACTGGGATTGTGCACACAATTATCCTTGGCCATTGCTGACCTGAATTTCATCTTTAGGAATAACTTGCAGTTTAATATAAGTACAGTTAAACAACAAATATCAAAGGTTTATAAAGGAGAATGGAAACAGGAAATGTTTAAGAAGCTTAGAAATTACATTCAAATTAAATATGTCTGCTGTACAGAACCATATATAACAACAGGGTCTTGAAGATAGAGAGGGACCCCCCTGCTCTGAGAGACTTCAGGAGCTGGTTCCACCATCAGGGAACCACAGACCAGAACAGTCTGGACTGAGACTGTCTGTGTGCAGGGACGATGATGACAGACCACATTCATTAGAGGAACACAGTGGAGGAGAGGGAGCATCAGGCTGGATGACTGAGTTCAGACCCAGAAGTCTCTCTGAAGGCAGCATCAGAGACTGGATCTGACTCAGGGGTCAGGGGTCGTTATTGATGAGTAGCAGAGTGACATGTGACCTTTTGGGCTGATCAAAGACCAGACTCTGTGTGAAGGGAGGCCCAGAAGAAGAGCATTGCAGTAGTCAAGTTTAGACAGAACCAGGGCCTGGACCAAAAGCTGGGTGGAGGACTGAGTCAGGTAAGGCCTGATTTTTCTAATGAATCATTTTGAATTGAATTTTGTATTTCATTGCCCTCTGTAAACTAAATTAAGGAAATATTTGTTTGACAAGATCGAATTGAAGAATCCTGATTTGTTTTGGCTGATGCTGATATGTTGAGTTGACTTTTTTTCCGGTGAAATTTATAGAATATGATTGATAGCTAAGACAGAGGACACTGTAAACAATATAATAATTGAATGATTTGATTTGTACTTAAATTTGTGGAAATGTACGTTATGTTTTACCAATGGTCAATACATTTTCTGTTGATGTGCAGCCAGTCACCAGCTGTTAGGAGGTTGTTTTGATTTGTGTCATTTTTTTCTACAGACCATCTGAAAATGGAGCAGAGAGCTAACTGATGATGAACATGATGAACATCTCAAAGTTCATGTGAAGGAGCCATCAATAAGATTCATTTATATAACATATAAAGTCTTGTATGACAGTGGGTCCTGCAGAAAACGACCCCTGTGACTGATGCTATCAGTTATCAAATAATGCTGCAAGCAGTATCTTATTGTTGTAGCTGGCCATGGTGCAGTTCAAACTACTTTATATACAGGTTAGTAGTTTGGCCCCCACCAGATAGACCTGAAGGGTCATTTTCTCTAATCTTGTTAAATATAATTTCATCTCTTTGGGTCTTGAACTGTTTCTTAAATTAAATCATGTGAGAGGTTTAGAGAGGAAATGTGTCTCTGGTGGATCTGATAAGATCTCAGAGAAATCTGAAATGTCCCATGTAGGCAATTTTTTCCCCCTTTTTTGTAAGGGCTGCAAGGCAAAAGGTGAATATTTCCTTTCCTTTCCTGTAAGGTGTAAAGAGGTGTAAAGTAGCATACAAAAAAAATCAAAGATCAATAGAATTATCGGTTTAAATGACATATGTGGAATATAGAGTTTAACTGACAGATGTACAGCTGAGAGAGGATGATGGGAGAGGGGGAGGGGAGTTAGAAAGATGAAGAGGCCGGACACGAGGAAGGAATGAAAGAAAAAAGATGAGGTCCAAACTGCTGCTCCAGCCTCCATCTGATGAATGTGTGTGATGATGTAACACGTTAGAGAGCTATGGTGCACTGAAGTGTCATTGAACTTTCCAATCTGCTCGTCTCCGGCTGCCAACACACAACTTTTCATTGATTCCATTTAGGAAACATGACGTGAAACAAGCTTCAGTCTGACCAGAAGGTTTACATCATTGCCCTGATTCTGTCTGGTGAAATCAACGGAAGCATATTTGTGTGTAAATTATAGGGTTATCACTGTGACACAATCCTCAATCAGAGAGGCCACTCCATCCTTCCAGTGCTGGACTGACTCCCAGTCCTGCAGCAGTTTACTCTGCTGGACTCTCAAAGACCATATTCAGCCTCAGAAGTCAGGGTAGATCTGCTGAAATGTCCTTTTACAGAAAATCACTTATATTCACAAGATCTGGCTCCTCCCGGAGTGATGGACAGCAGCAGACTCACTCTATGTGGAAGCAATCTTAGAACCAGTACACCCTGTTGCTGGGAAGGTGCTGCTATGTCACACTGACATGTCACAGTTTGATAAAATCGTATTTTTCCTGAAGAAAGTCACATTGATCCTGTCGAGGTGTCTTTGAGAAACCAGCTCCTGGTTTCTGTTCTGCCCCTGACCCTGACCTCAGAGTCATGAAAGAATAAATAATCAGTCACAGACAAATCCATCAGAAGGACAAGAGGGATCATGGCATTAACAGAAATTGTAGTGATATCAATAGAACCTGTGGTACAGTATTGCAACAACGCAGAGTAAACTTGTTAATGAGAGGACATAGCTAGCAAAAACTGGGGTGGAGTTTTGGCAGGTTTATCGTTTATAATCAAAAACAGTGCGGGGACACAACATGTGGTTTGAGGGACAGAAATCTGTCACTGGATCTGACTGACAAATCAGTTTCCTCAAAGTTTGTACCAGTTTGCAGCAGACTTGCAGCACCACTTAACCTTGATAGCAACAATATACTTGTCCAACAAAGCCACAGTTAAAACTGTCAATAGAGATGTGGCACAAGTTAATATACTGAGTAAATGTTAAGAGATTATTTTTTCTTAAAAAGCCTCAAAGTATTTTTTATGAGACAAAGTCATAATACAGATATTGAGTACATGGCATACAGTACCTCTTTAAACACAAGAACACATCAGAAATGTGACCAAATCAGTCAGCTTCATGATCTGAAGCTAACTCAAGTCCTGGCCAAGTCACACCAAATCCAGGCAGTAGAAGTACACTAGTGGGTTTGTATTGCACCTCTACAAAGTTGTGAACTTGCAAAAGAAAGATGAAAGCTAACCTGGATCTGTCCAAAGATTCTACCTATGAGCAGCTCTATAGCTCTCTAATTAACACATTTTAAGTGTAAAGCCATATATTTACCATTCTGGGGGGTTTATGTACTGGGCTATGTTCCCTCTAAGCTGCGCGCTTGCGCAATCGCGCACTGCTCACACATTCTCAGTGCACAAGAAAATCTATAAAGCGCATAAAATAAAATTCAAGATAAACTGTAAATTAATTAGAGCAACATTTTTTTCTGTAACTTTTTGCAGTGTAACACAGTGAGTGACAGATGTCCAGCCAATGATATGATACAGTTCACTTACGCTACGCAGCCAATCATAGCATTGACATTGCTTGTGTAGGTGCCCTTCCCATACGCGCAACAACAGTGCATTTCATTTTAAGTGGGCCAAATCATTTATATTAAAAGTATTAAAAATTAATAATATTAAAAGTGATTTGACAGTGCACACTGACATTTGTGTCTCAGGTGCACAATGACAAGAAGTTTCTGAAACGAGTTGCCAATATGCAGATGATGTGATGGTGTCTTTGTGTAACCTGCTGCTGACTGAGACTCTGCCAAAATATCAGCTGGTTAATGGAAATTCACATGAATTCTGGTATCAAATAATGTAAAGTAAGGTAGTCCAGACATCCCTCTCCACAGTGACATTTTCCAGCTCCTCCTGGGAATTCAGAGGTGTTCCCAGGCCAGATGAGATATATAGTCCTATAGTATATTCTGTGCCTGCCCTCTCCTACCAGTTGGACATGCCTGGAAGATTTCCATTGAGGGGTGCCCAGGAAGCAATCTAATCAGATGACCAAACTACCTCAACTGGCTCATTTCAACATGAAGGAGCAGCAAATCTACTCATCCTATCTCTAAGGTTGACCTCAGCAACTCTACAGAGGAAACTCATTTGGGCTGCCCCAGAAATGTATAAATCTATAACTCCTTTTGAACATAAAGTCCTTCCTAAGTTTGTGGTAACGTCAAAACATAAAAAATGTCTTAGCTAATAAAGAAGTTAGTAATGTGTACATCAGCAGCTGTTTTAGAGATGAAAAACAATCCTTGTATATGTAAGTTATTTTTTAAAATTTTTTTTTCATGTCTGCATACCGGTACATGGAATATTCATACTTCTTATCATATGTAGAGATGTCAACAGGCTTTTTAAGAAGCAGAACCCCCGCAAAGCAGCCGGTCCTGACTCTGTCTCTCCATCATCCCTGCAGCGCTGTGCTGATCAGCTGTCTCCAGTGTTCACGGACATCTTCAACACCTCACTGGAGACCTGCCACGTGCCAGCCTGCTTCAAATCCTCCACCATCATCCCTGTCCCCAAAAAACCGAGGCCCACAGGACTAAATGACTACAGACCCATTGCCCTGACCTCTGTGGTCATGAAATCATTTGAGCGCCTTGTCCTGTCCCATCTCAAATCCATCACTGACCCACTCCTGGACCCCCTGCAGTTCGCCTACAGAGCCAACAGGTCTGTAGACGACGCCGTCAACATGGCTCTCCACTTCATCCTCCAGCACCTGGACTCCTCAGGGACCTATGCCAGGATCCTGTTTGTGGACTTCAGCTCTGCCTTCAACACCATCATCCCGGCTCTGCTGCAGGACAAGCTCTCCCAGCTGAGCGTGCCTGACTCCACCTGCAGGTGGATCACCGACTTCCTGTCTGACAGGAGGCAGCACGTGAAGCTAGGAAAGCATGTGTCTGACTCCCAGACCATCAGCACTGGATCCCCGCAAGGCTGCGTTCTTTCTCCTCTGCTCTTCTCCCTGTACACCAACACCTGCACCTCCAGCCATCAGTCTGTCAAGCTCCTGAAGTTTGCAGACGACACCACTCTCATTGGACTCATCTCTGATGGCGATGAGTCTGCCTACAGGTGGGAGACTGACCGTCTGGTGACCTGGTGCAGGCAGAACAACCTAGAGCTAAACGCTCTGAAGACAGTGGAAATGATAGTGGACTTCAGGAAGAGCCCAGCCCCACCCACCCCCATCTCCCTGTGTGACTCCCCCGTGGCTACCGTGGAGCATTTTCGCTTCTTGGGAACCACCATCACAGAGGATCTCAAATGGGAGCTAAACATCAGCTCCCTCATCAAAAAAGCTCAGCAGAGGATGTATTTCCTGAGGCAATTGAAGAAGTTCAACCTGCCAAGGACTATGATGGTGAACTTCTACACCTCCATCATTGAGTCCATCCTCACCTCCTCCATCACCATCTGGTACGCTGCTGCCACGGAGAGGGACAATAACAGACTGCAGCGTATCATCCACTCTGCTGAGAGGGTGATTGGCTGCAATCTTCCGTCCCTCCAGGACCTGTACGCCTCAAGGACTCTGAGGCGTGCAGGGAAGATTGTAGCTGACTCCTCCCACCCTGGACACAAACTCTTTGAGACACTCCCCTCTGGCAGGAGGCTGCGGTCCTTCAGGACCAAAACCTCTCGCCACAAAAATAGCTTCTTCCCATCTGCTATTAGCCTCATCAACAAGGCTAGAGAGCCCCACTGTTGCTGATCAATTGCACCAATCACCAGAAAAAATTCCTTGTATGTGAAAACATACTTGGCAATAAAACTGATTCTGATTCTGATTCTGATTCTGATTCTGATGTAGAAAATATCTGTTTTATGCTAACTATGTACCTGTTTATGCTAACTATACACAGCTAGTTAGCTGCCAGCTCGAGGTACATGTTTACTGTACAGGAGTTAAGTAGGAGAGGGTTCAGTGTGTAAGGCAAACTACCATCATGGGCATCGTGTCAGGATGTGTGGAAAATGTAGCCATGAAACGTCTATTCTCTGACAAAGGTTTATTCTCAAATATCAAGGAATTGCATTTAATATGAAGGGGGAGGAACACATGGGCTGCAGAACCTGAAATGAAGCAAATAGAGATTAAATATTATACTAAGACAATAAATCAAAGTAGTCTCATATGTCTTCCTCAGGGAAAAAGAAAAAAAAACAGTTCACAGATACTGACATGGACATAGTATAAAAATTAAAGAATAACAAAAACCTCTTACCAGAACTGCCGCCACATGCAATGGTGAAAAGAGAATGGATGAATGTGAATGAACTCTTTTAATAATCTTGTGCTGACTAGGTGAACCCAGTCAGGTAAATGAGGGGTGGTAAGGGTGAAATCAGGGATGAGGAAAGAAAAGGGAGTGAGATGAGTGAAAAAAGGAAAAATGAAAGAAAACAGGAAACTTTACTACAGGAGTGGTATCTGTATTCTCACCTAACTTTTAAGAAGAAAGCAAGGAAGTGTTTTTTTCCATAATTCTGAACTCCTTTAAATCATAGGCCTACATTTTTTTATTTGGGATGCAAGATATCAACTTATGAAGCTATAATGATTCAGAGAAGATATTACTTCTGTATCGTCCAATAAAGGGCAAACTTTATTGGATGATATATATGGAAATACATGCTATTCCCCACAGGCACTGGACAGAAAGACTGGCTAGTTGACACAGTGACATTTAACAGACGATTGATTTTGTTCACGTCTAGAATGTCTGTATTTTATATGTTTGGAAGACATTGGATTTTGGATACTTAACAACAGAACTTAAAACCAACAAAATATAAGTGTCAGCTGTCATTAGTATTCTATGTCAAGTTATTGATGGCATTACATGTTGTCCTGACATTAAATTTTGGTCACCTGGTGTCCCAACCTACATTCCAGACCAAATATCAATGTCTAAAGCCTCAGTTATACTCGCTTGTGGATGCATACACAGACAGCTGCAGACACATGAACACATAGTTATTTTCATTGGAGTCCACTTAGACCTTATGTTCTGTATGCACAGTAGATCTATCTACATGTTCCACGTATGTGCACTATGAATCAAATCAAGACGCCGACATCCATATGCGTAGCCTATAACACTGGCTGAACAACATTGATGTCCAGCTGCTTTCCTGAAAGGTAATTTCGCCAATTAAAATATATTAAAACATGCCACTGAGTTACTCTCCTTCTCCCCAGACAGCAAAATTAATTCAGCTCATACTCTGGCCACTTGGTTGTTTTCTTTTGGCCCAATATACGCCTGGTACCACAGCCCGAATCTGGCCCATATACAGCATGATTGTCAGATGTGACTTCTGCATCTGGGCCAATTCTGGTGTACACAGAAAATCTTCTGGCTCTCAGCTAGAACTGGAGGAAACAGCTGGAATCTGCCCATATAGACTTAAAGAGTGGGACCGGTCTGGAGTCAAATCGGTGACTGCCTGCTAAGAGTGTCTTGTGCTCACGTGGTACGTGGCCTAACCACTCGACTACTGGGTGCCCCAGAAAACTGTATTTTATGGGATTAAATTAACCCTTTAATAAAAACACAAATAAATGTAAAATCGCAAACCAGCCAACATAAAATGGTGCCCAGAAATACTATCATTCAAAAATGTAACAAAGACCTTGAATGTGAAATGCAAATAAATGTAATTTTCATGCAAAATCACAGCTAGCAAATGGGCTAACAGGCTTGCTAGCATTTAGAGCAGCAGGTTATCTTATGTTAGCAACACGGTTTCTTACTTAAGTGATTAAAACTGACCAGTAAAAATAACTTGAATTTAAACCTCTGAGGACTCCTGACCGAGAGCTAACCTCATCAGTTAGCTGACCTACCTACCTAGGATATGACTGACAGTTTATTTGACCAATGGAAGAGTGGTAGAAGGAATCCCTACGCCTGGACCCTCATCCATTCACTGTAATGAAATCCAGAAAAAAGTGCAAAGGAAAACTGTGACTCCCAAACTAAAACTCAGAGACACAAAACAAGCTGTCATTGAATTTCTTTGCATTTCACATTGTTGCTTGTTGTTACAGCCTGTGGCTGGATAACTGTAATTCTAGGTTTTAGTTTATTTTGACTGGATTCCACATTTCTAACAGAGCAATTAACAGATTAATCCCACAGTATTTTGCAGTATATTATATCAGGTTTCTCTTTAACACAACCTATGCCTGGGTCCTTGGCCCGAGTCTGGCCCATAGGTATAGCCTTCTCCCACATGGGCAGATTCTGGCTGTTATCCTCCAGCTGACAATTGGTCCAGATGTGGAAGTAGCATCTGACAATCATGCTGCATATGGGCCTGATTGGGGCAGTGGCACTGGACCGGAGCAAAACAAGCAAGTGGCCCAAGAATCGGCCGGATTTCATTTGCTGTGTGGGATAGATAAAGCTGTTCAATGTGACCCTGTAAACTGAAAATGCTGAATAACAGGGGAACAGAGCAAAGTGACAGACCTAAATGGCAGCATCAGCTGCACAGGAGGCCTATCCCGGTCTCAAGGGCAAAGAGGGGGAGGGGTGATAGTGGTGGAGGTGGGGGATGAGCGAGAGAGCATCTGTCTGCATGGTGACGTCACCCCGCCTCATCCTTGAAGCATTCTCCTGTGCGTGATCCACCGCCCGCCCGTCCGCACCGTCCGGGAGGATGAATCCAAGCACTTTGATTTCATTTAACAAATCCGTCTCGAATATTAAACAAATGATCCAAGATCATTTTTCATCATCCAGCGAGTGGGAAGAGGAGACGGACCAGATCAGGCGCCTCTGATTCTCCACATTTGTTTTTATCTTGTCCACCACCAACATTTTTTTGTCCTACATGAAAGGATGTGGAGAGAAGAGGAGAGGAGAGGAGAGGAGAGGAGGAGAGGGAGGATGCGGAGGATCCTGGAGGAGATAATGCGACAAGGAGACGAGCAGCTCCGCGTCTCACTGCGGATATCGACGCTCTGCACATTTAGGCAATTCATCCCTGTTATTTCACATGATGTCTCATGGTGAGAGGCTGCCTTTGTGCAGACTGGTGTAGCCTGCACCAAACGGAGCATTCCCACTGTAAACCGATATATTTCTGTGTATTTGCGCGCTTCTTTCATATGTTGTATTCTTATTGTTTGGCAGAATGTGTCGTTCAGGCCTTGGTGGAGCATATAGGCTAATGGTGCATGGCCCGGCCTACATACTGTAATAATCTGCTCCATTTAATGTCGGGAGGGGTGAAATGAAAAATCACTCTTATATAATATTCCAGGAGGGACGTTTTTATCTGTCTGTGCTTATCAATATTCCGTTTATTCTGACTTTATTATGATGATATGTACATATTTTTTATCTAAATATAGATCTTTTTATCTTCACCACAGTATTCCAGCAGGGACAATGTGTCTGTAGTACTCAGCTGTGTGTTTATATCGCTGCACTACATGTAGCAGGCTTAGGTTTTATTCAAATCCACCAAATTCATTTAGAGCATAAGAAAATGTTAATATCATCATTCTGAAGATGATTTTAGTTGTTTTCTTTTCATGAGGAAAATGACAAGCACAAGCAAAGAAGAAGGGGTTTCTATAAAAGCAACCTTTGGTGCATAAAAATCTCTTTATCATCATCGTAAAGTGATTGAAATGCTCCAGTTTCCATCTGTTTACATTCTGATAGGGATCCATCAAATCTGGTCTTAGCCTCATTTAGATCTCTGCAGACCGGGAAACTGCAAACTCTGTAATGGCTGCCTGCTTGATGTGTCCTTGACATGTCATGAAAAAGAAAGATGGAATATATGGTTGGTGCGTGCATGAATTTTAACGCTGAAGGAGACTGTGTATCAGGTTGGAAAGGTGTAAACAGTTGATGGCTGCCATAAATTATACAGTAAAAGGAAGATGGTCAGCAGGTATAAGGTGACCTTTAAATATTAGCGGTGAGCAAGTGTGTTTTCATTTTTCAGAAAAGAAAGTCAAGAGACAATTCTTCATTTTGTCACATTTTTGTTTTTAAAGTCTTTTAGGTCATTCATTTTTATGCTGAGACAGCTGCATGCCTGAGTGGACAATTTGTGCTGCACACAAATGTGCAAATTAGATATTCACTTGAGATGACTGTTATTCGGAGATACACACAGTTAGCAGGAACACAACAGATGTATAGAAGGTTTAACCTCAGACATTCTTCCTCAAGGTTATTGTCCTCGTCTCTCTGTGACTCTGGGCTTTCTCTCGCAGTGTTCACAGTGGACCTTGATTTAAAATCAGTCAATTAAGGCACGCGGTGAATGCCAAGAGAGAAGCCTCGCTGCTCCAGAATGGACATTCTTCCACCAAATGAGCATATGTATTTCAGGGCCTAAATTCTTATCATGTTCCAGATTTGATATCTTTACTCATGATTTAAATTATTTTAAAATTGTTTTAAACTGTATATTTAGTTTTGTGTACTATCTGTGTGGTTAAGTAATGACTTTATGTACTATGTGTTTTTATCTGATGTTTAAAGACAAATAAAATCATTTTAATATAGTGAGACATGATTATGTTTTTTTTTTTAAGCTGTTAAAGAGGCCAAGGGCTTCATGACATCAGGGTTAAAGCAAACCTCCAAGGACTGTAGACTGCAATTTATTTAAAAACAGTTTCGCTACATGATGATCTAAAGAATGTTTTCTGAGAGCTTCCTCTACAGGAGATAAATTCTGATAAATTGTTTATTCATTTATGTGTTTTGCTCTTCTCTTGACATTAAAATGGTGATGTAATGAACATAGTAGTTGCTTTCAAAAACACATTACATTACAACTTTAAAGGGTCACTTGTGTAATGTGTTCTGTGGCTCTGGAGGAACTTTGTCAATTCTGGTAATTTAACCCTGATGAAGTCATAGTGATGTCAACGTGGTTATCTCAGTTTGGATTTAGAGACTATAAATTATAACAGAAGTCTTGCATTACACACTGGAGGTGTGGGCATCTGCCAGGCAGGGACACTCAACCAAAAGATGCATTTGTGTTGCATTATGGGAAATGTATGATCCAGTGTTTTTGAAGCTTAGTGGGGACTCTCAGCCTCTGCTGTTTTAATTTTGACCATTTTTCTTCAAACATGTTTCTTGCGAACTTTCCCACTTTGTGGAAGAGCGATGCTAAATTAATTGAGTAGCCTTTTAAATTTTAAAGCGGAAACTGAAAGCTGACAGTTTTTCTCTCGCTGGAGTCCTTTGTCAATTTCTGCACTTGTCTAGAAAATTCTGATTAATACATAAATAGGAGAAACTTTTTTTTCTTTGCTGGCCAGAGGCTATTAGTGTCACTGTATGTAGAACATAAACCTAAAAAAAAGAAATAAATAAAAACATAACGGCAGTCCACCAACAAACAGAGAAGCTAGCATCTTTATACTTCTCAGTTTTGCCTTGTTTTCTCCCCAAACTTTATTTACTGAGTTTTCAGACTGATAATAGATGACAGATAACACACCAAGCTTCAGATCAGGTCAACAGATGAATAAAAAGAACAAAAAGAAAAGGAAAAGGAAAAGAACGTTAGAAATAAACAAATAAAAAAAAAGAATTTTCTTCACCTTTGAGAAATCAAGTCGTATTGCTACATGGCAAACATAAAAATCACAAAAATAGAATAAATACAAAAATATTCAAAGAAATAAAAATACATTATATTGTACTATACTAGTTACATTAATTGTAGATGATTTGACAGGAACTAAATATTGTTTTAATGACAATAAATTGCATTTTGGGAGCAATAATGCAGCTGTTCAGTAGCATTTGTTCTGTACATCTTCCAAAAAAGTTGAATACTGTATATTTTGTATGGCAGGCTAACATTTTTTTAAATTGATTTTGTCATTAGGACAGTATTTTATCCTACTGTATATAAATATCTGTGCAAATCTGTGAACAGATATTTTACTTGATGAACAAAGTGAATTTAATTCTTACTTTTAGTAGTGAATTTGGTGATTGGCCGATTGTTATCTGTGGTTAGATATTCTCTTTTTTTCAGTTAGTGAGTTAGTTAGTCAGATAAAATTATTCTAAAATAATCAGGGTTGATCAATATGAATTTCCATTTGTGATCAATGCCCATCAAGCAACAGAAGAATTTTAACTGAACATGTGAAATATGTGGGAGATAAAATAGACCAATGAAGGAGGAGTGGCATCATGGTGAGTGGCTGAGGGTTTTGTTGAATGAATAATCACAGTTGTGGTGACTCAGTACCTGATGTGATCATTAGTTGTGTCTTAATTGCCTCTTAGTTGCATTATGGAGACACTGGGCTGTCATTGAAAAGCTTTCTGAGGGCAGGATGAAGTCTGAACAGCTGGATATCACCTGATGTTTTGTATTCATTGGCTGTTTGACAAGGGAGGAAGTGAGATTTCTGCCACTTGTTGCAGCTCATTGAATTTGAAACTCAGCAGAAATCTGCCTCAGACGAAAACAGCAGTTTCTGTTTATTCCTGAGTGACTCTGTTTGTTCTAAACTGCAGGCAGCAGCTAGTTTACATCTAAACAGCCTCGTTGTAAAAGGCGAGCCAGCCTAATCTGACCCCAGCTGGCTGTTAATCCTCGGTAATGATTGTTCTACATTTAGTCCTGCTGGCTCCCTGCATGTTTCCACAGGCAGGACGTCACGTCAGCTATGATCAGTGGGTCATCAGTGATCAGATTCTGTCATTAAAGTCTGTTTAGAGTTGTGTTTTATGTATATATACATGCATACACACACACTGACAAATACACTCAGTGTTGTGTAGTCTAACACTATGTTTCTCTCTGTTTGTCAAGTTACATGCTCAAATGCAACTGCGGCTCAAATTTTATTTTTTATTTTATTTTACATACGATGAGGCAGCCAGCACAGTCTGTATACAGAGGTGAAGTCTTCAGTTACCTGCCAGGTAACAGCGGTGACCTCAGGTACGATAACAGCAGGAGGATCCTGGACTCTGAGAAGCAACAACAAGCTGAGGAGAACCAAAGAGGAGAAGATTACAGAGCAGCTGACACGTGTTCATGTCTACAACTGACTGAATCACCTTACACACTGAATAGCTGGAAGGAAAACTTACAATGAGAAAATGACAGCAACTACTGCTCATACTAAGTCTATAAATACTTAGTAATGTGGACATATGTGACACCAGTGGAATTAAATTAATATGATAAAAAAAAAAACACCTGACGTGCACAAAATGTAGAGAAACCAGAGGAACTATTCGGCAATGCAGAAAGATCAAAACATTTTGGGAAGAGGTGAAAGTTAAAATCTAGAAAATTATTTCAAAACAAATCACACTGGTCCCTGAACTGTTTCTGTTTGGCTTATATCCAGAGAAATTATTATTACAGTATAAATGAACAAACAGTCATAGACCTCAGCTTGTTTTAAAATGTGTTGCACAGTTATGGAAAAACACTGACAGACCAGGTGTCATCAAGACTCCCATTAGAAAGAACAGCCAACATGTTAAAGGCTAAACAGCAAAATATGGAGGCTCCTTATTAATTATGTTAATGATTTAGATTTAACTGGTGATCATGTCAATGACAGTCTCTGAGTTTGTAGAAATTATTATCATTATTATTTTTGTATTTCTTCTATTTTACATATAATTCTATTTTTTATAAATTAGTAAACAGCTGTAATTCATGGTGTTAAAATTTTTATAAAAATACTACATGATGAAATGATGAATGACGCCTGTATGGACAGAATGTTCACCACATCTAGACAACACTTTGAATAAACAGTGTTGTTCGCAATGAGAGATTTCTTCTATCAAACACCTCAGAAGGTGTTTAATAGAACAGTTTAAGAGTTTCATCTCTTGAATCCAGTGAGAGTTCAGTTATGAGAAGTTTATCGTTAATTAATTTGGCTTGTAACTAAATTACATTTATTCACACATCATTATAAAGAATGATCCTGGTCATTTGTCAAAAAAAACAATAAAGAATACTGGATGTTAAAATAACAATACGAATGGATCCTGATAAAGAAATAAAAGATCATCCAAGGAAAAAAACGAAAAAAAGAAAAATTCCATGTTTTATTGCAAGAAAACTACAGTATTGTGTTGTCAGCTTTTAACTCCATTAAAAGCTGACAACTCTATACACTCTATACACTGTTGAGAGAAGAGGTACACCTTAATGCTACAGGCAGTATAATATGTGGGGCCGTACTGTATGTGTCACTGACATGTAGGAGCCTGTGTCGTGACCTCTAGGTGGCACAACAGGCTCACATGGTGACTGACCTCAAACCTACTTTAAAGGTCTTGGATCAATTTTTTCTCAGTTTTAACATTAATGGGCAGAGAATTGCTGTCTGGACTAAACATTCTGGACACTGACACACTTCACATGTGGCATTTGAAGCACTGGGACGAGCACGTGAATTACATAACTAATACCTTCCTCACAAAGTTGTAGAACTGGAAAGACAACGTTGACAAACTCCAAGGTTCTGTTTGTAAAGGCTGCTATTGCTTCTGCCATTGGTGGTGTTGGTGCTGCTAATGCTAACACTATACTAACAGTGCTACCATGACTGGTTTAATCTGTTACAGGGGCCCTGGGCAAAACTTTGCTGTGGACCCTACTGACCCCCCACGTGTCACCCCAGTGAATATGTGCCCTACCACCTCCAGGCTGCATTAAGCCCTGTGCTGAAACAGAACTTGATGATAACTTGTGATAACTTGATGAAAGGGGCTATTTGAAAGTTTTCTCCGCTGGTTTGTTGTTTTGTTGCATTTACAAGATAAGAGGTCAAAATACATCTTCTGAACAGTGCCACGTTTTCAGGGCAGGCTGGAGGCTACAGTGCGTCGCTATCAGAAAGTGTTAGCATGGTTAGCATTAGAGTTGTTCTTGTTTTGATACTAGTTTCAGAAATGCTTCAGATACTGCCTAAAATACAGGAGTGGATGTTCAGTCCATGCACCGTCCAGTACCATATAATTTGTAATTGCTGACATTTTGCCAATGGCTAATGTTACACTACTTAGAGGATTTATTTATTAATTCTTCTTTGACGCTTTAAAACAGTAATCTCCATAGGGAGTTGCTCTGTGCAGCTACAGGCCACTACTGTTTTAGAGCAACAAAGAAGACTTGATTTCTGGTAAGTCCAAGATGTTAGACGTTAGCAAAATGTCAACAATTCGGCAATACTTTACTCTGGAAAGTCCTGCTTACAAAAAGGCAATGTGTACAGTATGCAAGGCTGTAATTTTGAGGGTGGGGGGTGGGGGGTGGGATGTGGGGGTCAATTTCAACACTGCAGTCTTATAAAGCATCTGAAGACATGTCACACAAAAGAGAACAAGAGTTAATGTTGCTCTTGCTTTCCACATCTGGAGACAGATGCTGGTGAGTAAAGGAGAGAAGTTTGATGCTGCACTCACAACATTTCTTCTAGACTGGTAAGTAAACAGCTGTCAATGCTAATGTTAGCAATGTAGCAATAGCAGACCTTACACACACCTCCTTTAAACACAGCTTTGTTTCAGAACATGTCCCATGTGAGGACAGGGACATTTAATTAACTAATAACGACTTAGCTGATAATATATTCTAGTGGTTGAAAAAACTTCACACATTTGTAACTAATCAAAGTCTTTTTCCAGTGGAGATGGATGAACCTGTGGCTTTCGGGCCTCCTTATGGTCTGGGGCCTCCAGGCCTCCAGGTTACTCACCTTGCCTTCCACTACTGCTACTACTGGTACGAGTACTACTAATACTAGCCATACTTCTATTGCTACTACTGTTTCGTCTTTACTGACACTGCAAATACTGTACCTACTACTGCTGCTATTACTTCTACTGGCAGAACTACAAGTTGGTTTAATGATCGTTGTCAACATGATTGTCCTTTTAAAAAACTCCAATCTATAGCAGCCATATTTAATATTGGTGAATAAAAGAGAAAAAGTAAAAGTGAATGAGACAGAAATCTTCCATGAGATGACGGCCTAATTTGGTGACATGCATAGGTGCATAGCCCCGTTCCCTGAGCCGTAGCCTACACTGTAGGAAACTGAGGAGCTTCACCACCAGCAAACACACCTTAACCATGATCTGTAGGTCACTCACTGAGAGTGTTTAACTTTGTTTCCTGGTGTGGGAACCTCTCAGGCCCAGAAACAAACTGACTCAGGTGGTGAACCAGAACAGCAAGATCACCAGGAACAAGCGACTGCAACTTCAAGACCTATACAGCCGATAGGAGACTTAAGGTCCCACTTGCCAGGAAAAATGGTACAAAAATGATCGGTTCCCTCTGCTGTCACACTTCTGGACAGAGATCTGATAAAGTCAGAGGGAGAGCGATGCAGACGAAGTATGAATGCCCACAGTGGTGTAGGCCCCTCTCGTAGGCATCAGTCCTGTGTAGAAGTATAAATCAGGTTTTACAGAACAGGAACAGAAACATGTGGGATGCAATGTCACAAACAAACACCAGAGGGTACTGTTATTCTGATTAACAACCCCCACCCCCCTTTAAAATAACTGAATTAGCAGCTGCTCTCCCATAAGATGGTGAAAACAACAACAGCATCAGCATCTGCAGTATTTACAGAGATGTTTACAGAGTGTGCAGATGGTAAAATCATTAAAGAACATGAAATGCTTTACACTTTTAAAGGGACTTCTGACTCTTTCATCTTTTATTCTAAGAGAGAGTGGTTCTCAATGTTAAAGTAACATTGCCCCCTTCAGAGGCAGACCCCTAGTATCCATCTATGGCTGCTCCTTCTCCAGATCTGTACGCTAGGTACAATGGTGGTTGTTGATATTCCAATGATCTAAAACAAAAGTAGTATTACAGTTCTTACAGTCACAGTTTTGTTTGGTGAGGGACTTTAAATTATGACCAGTGTGTTAAAGGATTAAAGCTAATCATGTTTTATATTTCTAGTGACAGTGTGCAGGTGTCTGCTGGACTTCTTCTATTCGGAGGCTTTGAACCTGTGCGTCTGATGTTGTTGTCATCATTTCCTATAGGATATTTCCATTGTTCCTCATTGTTATATTTCCATTCTTCCAACCCCCAAAAATATATAAATCATAAAAAACTATGAGGTTAATATAGTCAGATAAAGGACTATCATTCTGCTCCATTTTTCCATGTAAGTTTATTTTTGGATCTTATGACTGGATTCTCACCAAGTCAAACACAAACACACAGAGGATATGTGATGGAAACTTTCCACCAACACACACACGCGCGCACACACACACACACACACATACACTAAAAAGACAATCAACATCTACGTCATCTTCTCCCAAAGCTGGCTGGCAACGTCACATATGTGGCATTCAGGTGTTACTGAAATATATACCATTTGATCACTGACGTATAAGACTCAACCAAAGTTGAGTGGAAACAGAATTAAAGAGATAAAATTTAAATTATTTTTTAAATGTTTAAAAGCTTCTCAGAGACACAGGCCTGAGCAAAATACTTCATCATCTGGAGCAAGAATCAGTTATTATACAGGCAAATGTTTATTACTGTAAAATCAATTGCATGAAAGCAGGGAATCTGGCCAGATTTAATGAAACACATGATGGACAGAGATGCTGGCGGACGGCTTCGAACTCATTGTTTAGAGATTTCTCTAATTTTAGAGTTTGACGTTTTCAGTTCAACAAGCACAAGCAAAATCCAGCAGAATGAATAAAAAAAAACATGTCGCTGAACGGGAACAGTAATGTCTGAGTAATGATAGCTGTTCCTGTGCTGAAGCGGTGACAGCAACACAGTTCAGCCCTCCTCTTTCTATGACAGCCAGCTCATTGCCCCGCCATTAAGTTTAAAACCGACCAGTTTCCCGAAGAATGCCACACATCCGCCAGCATCAGCCTTCAGGTTTGACAATTCTAAAATATTTCCCACTGCACCTGAACGCCGCAGGAGACGGGAGGTGGAGAGAGCTGAGGCTGAACGACAGAGAGAGAGAAGAGGAGGAGGAGGAGGGGGGAGATAGCCAAGACCCAGCTAGCGCCAACACAGGGAGCCTGTGTACCAGAAACTAAACGAGATTTTTGCGACATTGGCGCCACAGATTAAACCAAAATTTAAGCATTTTTCTGTGGCTAAGATGTGACTCCACCTCCGTCGAGTGTGTCTCAAACGACAGAATTATGAGCCGGTAACTAGCTCGGTTAACGTGAAGACAAATAGGGCATCTCTCTGTGTTTGACCGAGCAGCCCGATCGTAATCTTCGGATGAGAGTTCCAGTGTGAACGTTGGTGAACCATCACGGCAGAAACCTCCGGCTCGACTGAACCGACCAGGTCCTGGTTACTGTAGAGGCGGCCGAGGGGGCACCACCGAGCTGTCACCATGAAATTCACGGAGCATCTCTCCGCTCACATCACCCCGGAGTGGAGAAAGCAGTACATCCAGTATGAGGTGAGTTAGCCTCACGTTAAATCTGCCACTTGCTAGCGGACAGGCTAACGAGGCAGCCACTGACGGTACACCTGGATGTCTGTTCAGTTATATACCGGTTATTTCTCTTCATTTGGACACAGGCTGGAGATGGCCTCCTTGTCTGTCACTCTCCCGTTGTTCCACAACAGGAAGACAGAAACTGCTTCAGTTGTTAACGCCCGCAAATTAAGCAACAGACCAGTATTAGCTAGCAAAACTAGCTAGGTTTGTGTTGTTGCTCTGCGGGTCACATCAAGCTGTGTTGAGCTGCTGTGTTCGCGGGCCACAGAGCCCTGTGTGTGTGTGTGTGTGTGTCTCTGTCTTCTCCAGCTGCTTGGGATGTGTTTAGGAGACAAAAGGCATTTGGCTGAGTCATCATTTATTTAGCTGGTTAATCTTTGCGCCTGCTAACCCTCTGTCTATCCTCAGATGCTGACCCAGCTCCCAGTTAACGCTGCTCTCGGTCTAAAGTCAGGGTTTGCTGGGGTCACTGGGTGACTGAGAGGTGCTGATAGTCCAATCTGCGACCTTTGATCCATTAATGCTGTTAAAGCTTGCTGTTCAGCTCTTACCTTTATGGTGTCCACAGGGCAACAAATAAATTATCAAAAGTTCAAAGAACACATTTGCATTTATGCCAGATTATTTTACACTGAATCCAAAGCGCTGTCAAGGTTATTTTTATACAAGAAATCATGCTGCTGATCCTGAGACTGAGGAGCTCTTATAAAAGCCTGACCGAAGCCATATCTGGCCCATACCAGCAAATCAAAGCTGTAACACAGCTGGTCCCATTTCATTAGCAGTAATCAGTCTGCAAACAGTCCACACTAATCAGTAATGTAAAAGGTACACAGTCAATTGGGGCAGAGTTACAGTTGGTCATTAGGTTAAACTGCCACACAAATACCACAGGCACCAATTCAGCGGGGCAGGTGTTAACTGTGTGTCAGTATGTTGCTTTGTGGTCCCGCAGCCTTTAACCTAGTCTGAGTCCAGTATCCGATCTGCTTCCTGAATCTGAATCCACTTCTCAAGAATAGTTTTCCAGCTCTCAACAACTGTTACTAAAGAAAAAAAAAAACCAAAAAACTAAGAGACAGCCTCATGTTCAAAAGCTGTTGTTGCAACCTGAGAATGAGACGACTGAATGTGTCTGACATGATAAAGCAGAAATGGAGCTGTCGCCTTTTAACTTTGCAGAACTTCTTCTTCACATAAGATCTGAGGAATAAGCACATTCACCAGACAACAGCCAAAAGTTTCTTTCCTGTTTTAGTGCCAGTTACTCACATAATTAACTTTAATTACCTCCAGTTTATATGATCTGCTGCTGCTGATGTTTGTTATTTCAGCTTGAGAAAACAATAATGAGAGGCACGTTACCTGAAAGCTTTGGACATTGTTCTTGCTAACACAAAAACAGCAAGAAGGGACAAATGTTGGGCTGCGTGCATCCAATAGTTATTTTTTATTAATGAGTAATTAAGAGATTGGTCCATAAAATGTGAGGAAATGCTAATAAAATACCCATCTTAATTTGGAAAGTGAAACTAGATGAGTATTTTTCACTATTTCCTGTCACATTAACAATATAATGTCCCCAAAATTGCATTTTTTTTTCAGTCCAAAACCCAAAGATCTGCAGTTTACCATTGCATAAGACAAAGAAAAGCAGTGAGTCTTTATATCTGAGAGGGATTTTTGCTGAAAAGGTGAATTAAAACAATTAATCAGTTGTCAAAACAGTCGCAGATTAATTTTCTGTCTCATGATTTTTTCATCTTAAATTATTTTTTTTGGGGGCTTTTTGTGCCTTTATGATAGATCAGTGGAGACTGACAGGAAAGGGGGTAGAGAGAGGGGAATGACATGCAGGAGAGAGTCAGACTGATCGGGAGTTGAACCGGTGACTGCCTGCTAAGAGCGTCTTGCGCTCACACATGGTATGCGCCCTAACCACTGGACTACCGGGCCACCTCATGATTTTTTAATCTTAAGAGAAAATATTTGGTAGAGTCTTTAGCTTCAGAGCGGAATGTGGCTCCAACCTAGAAACTGAATTGTCTATTGGAACTCATCCCTGGTTAGACCTTTCTGTAGAAATATTAATAATAGACCATAAACGAAGCATTGTGGTGCTACAGAGACCAGATTATGATCTCCACATGTAAAGAAAAAATACTTGTTTGGTACAAGACCCAACAAAGATCACATCAGTCATTTTTATATTTTGTTCAGTGAAAATCAAAAGCAAAAATGACGAGTCCCACTGAAATCTTGACTCACTGAGATTGCAGTACCTGTCAAAATAATAGCAGCATGATGTTTTTAAACATATCGTGCAGCCCTGGTTGGGCCATGAAATGATAGTTGGCATAGCTTGACGTGGGGTTGTGTGAGGTTCTTATCTGTCGTCAGGGTATAACCTTCAGATCAGCTCCCAGTTCATAGAAGCAGCAGGAGCTGAGTGATGAGCTGCTGTGGACAGGGTCAGCAGAAGAAGTGTGTTTTAGCCACTTAAAAAAAAAAAAAACCCACAGAAGAAAGCTAATGTCGGTTTAATCATTTGCTTTATTTTGGATATTTTCATGGCTTTATCTGCCTTCAAATGGCCCTTTACTTTGGAACTACATTTGTCAACTGTTGAACTACCGTATTCCTACACACAAACGGACCTATCCTTTGCTCTGTTGGACTCGAACAGCTGATCTGCGGAGTAATACGGTGCGTGTCAGCACTGTATCATCATCCCAACTGTCTACCACAAGACAACCCCACGTCAAATAACCACAACTATCACTATAATGTACTGTTTTTGACTATTAAGCCTGGATCTTGTTCATCAAGAAACACTACTTTTCATATCAACTGTTTTCATGTCTTCATTGGTTTGATATGATATTGTGAATGCATTCAGATTTACACTGAAGTTAAAGTTGCCAAACCTTAAAGAAATGCAGCAGCTTTTCGCTCCAGTTACGACTGATAGGACAGGAAATATACGACAGAATACATCAGTGTGGGTGTGTATAAATAAGCTATACATCTGCATGGGGAGGTGTAGCATTGTTTCCGTGCTGTGAGAACAGATGTGGCAGGAAAGCAGAGCTGGTGTTCCTGCTTCTCTCCCTCTCTCTGCACATGTGAGCAGCAGTATCTGCATTGTTTGGGGATGGTAGTTGCAGTATTGTGATAAGTCATCGCCCTGGCTCTGCATAGTCACACACTGGTACAGCTCAGTGTCACTGCAGCACATTCTGTCACCACTGTACCAATACCTCCGATGTTATGACATTACCAAGATCTGGGGTTTGTTTTAAGTGACCTTGAAATACCCCCTGATGGAGTCGTATATATTTAGACCATTTATTCATTGGTTTGTTGGTGCATTGGTCTGATTTTTCCAGTCAGTATGAGCCAGAGGAAAGTTCTCCGTCCTCAGTCATCTCCTCTCTGCTCCTGACACTTTGTTTTAGTTCTGCGTCCCTGTTGCAGCACAGTCACATTAAAAGGTCTTTTCCTGCTAGTAGAAATGCAGTCTGATTAGCAGCTCCAGCAGCCCTGTTCACTGTTACATCAGCCCACCTCTTTTTTAGGATTCACCCCACTTAGCTCAGCTCCACAGACCCAAACAAACCAAACCAGCTTCTGTACCAAGCAAACCAAAGAGCCTCTAAGATACAGACCAGTCTGCTGCAAATCCTCCTGCCAAATGTGTGTCTGTTGAAATGACCTTGGTCTTTGTTAGAATAAAATGTCTTCAAGATGAATTAAGTGGAAAGTAAAATGCAGGGACAGAGTTGATGCTCGTGTTTAGATGAAATGTAGTCATGGTGTCACGGTGGTGCAGTGGTTAGCGCTGTAGCTTCACAGCAGACTGTTGTGGGTGTGGACCTGCTGGCCGCTCGGGGCCTTCCTGTGTGCAGGTTAACTGGCGACTCTAAAGTTCCTGTAGGTGTGACTGGTTGTTTTTCTATGTCAGCCCTGTGATTGGCTCATGACCTGTCCAAGGTGTCAGTGTTTGCTGGAGCCCCCTGCTGTGCAGACAAACTGCAGTGTTTCCCACACATTGATTTATTTGTGGCGGCCCAGAATATGAGCATTGACCACCACATTTTGATATATTTTTTTAAAAAACAATTTCTTATGGATAAACTCTTACTTCATTCAATTCACTGAGCTCCTGACCCTCATTTCTCTGCTTTGGTTACTGTACATTGTTCCATGGCATGTGACAAATAAAACTATGAACTACTGTTTAGTGGCAGCATCGCTTTTATTTTGGAGGAGCTGGAGTTTAGAGGGAACCAGTTGACACACCAACTGCAACCCGAAACAGAAAATACAATAATATAATTCTAATTATGAATGACATGACTTTGTTCACAAGAAAACGCTGCAGGATACCTCTTATATATCAAACGGATTGTTAGCTGCAGCCTTGGTGTACTATCAGAACTGTTGTTGATTGATTTTCTGTTGTTGATCCAGTAATTGATTATGTGACTAACTGAACTCAGATTACCACCCGACACTGTGCAACCTGAGAATGAGAGTGTGGACAGGACAAACACTGTGGGTCAGTGATATGAAGGTGATACTCAGTGTGTCAGTGATGAGCGTGATTATCCATGTGCACGTTTGTGTTGCTGATTTCCACAGCAGTTTCACATGGAGTCAGTTTCTTCCTGCTACTGCAGCGTTTGGACACAGACCAGATGTTGCTTGTTGTTCCTTCCAGCTGTAGATCTGGCCCTGAGCCCAGTTGGTCTTAATCCTGTGAAGATGTGAGACCCAGGCCTCTGAGGTTTGCAGAGCCATGCTGACCGGGGCTGTTACATGCATGTCGTGTTTTCTCATGGCAGCTGTGTTCGGGTCAGGCACCTAGCAGGACTGTTAGATAAACAGAGGTGAGCCTGATTATTCATCGCAGCTCAGCCTGTTGACTGTCCTGCAGTTTTATCTGCAGAATAGTGTGAGATGTTCTGATTCGCTCTGGACAATAGAGCAGAGTTAGACTTTGTTGACACACTAGCTACATTTCCCAGTGAAAAAGGAAGATGGAAGCAGCTTTATTTAACCTGACAGATTCTGAGCGTGCCTACCACACAGGAAGTATAAGAAGAAAGATGCCTGGTGGTCGTCTGTAAGACTCAACAGAGACTGGCTAAAAACCCTGTGTAAAGACTGGAGGGCTGGAGCTCTGTCAGGTGAGAGAGAGGTGGGACCTGCAAGTCCAGAGAGAACAGCCGGGCTGCAACAAACGGTACAATTCATTATTGATTCATTTTTAGGTTATTTTCTTGATTAATTAATTAATTGTTTAGTCTAAAAACTATTATAAAAGGTGGGGAAAAAACCCTGTCACAATTTCCCAAGAGCTGAAAAACCTTCTCATTGGTTGTTTTGTTCATTCACAAACTCAAATATACTTCATTACAATCATATGTGATTTAAAGAAAAGCAGCAAGAAGCTGGAACCAGCAGATGTTTGACATTTTTGACAGAAAAATGACTCAAACAATGAACTGATTATCAAAGTAGTTGCAGATGCAGATTCATTTTCTCCTGATTTACTAATTGATCTGCTCACTGTTGCAGCTCTAGAGAGGAGGAGTGAATTGAAGCAGCTCTCAGGTGTCAGGGTGGTGTCAGTATTTACCTGCAGTTACAGAGGCAGCGCTGCTGTGTTAGCTGTAGTACTGCAATACTGTGAAACACTGTGATACTAGTCTGTGTCAGTATGGAGCTAACACAATGAGAATCTTGTTGTAACAGGAAGGGTTTATTGTAATAACTAGATGTGTGTCTGTTATAAGACGCCTTTGTCCTGAAAGTTAAAGAGGAATTCTGCATTATTACAACTTGAGTCTTATCTTTTGATTTGACTTTTAGTTTTACTGGTTGTGGTAACATTTTATGTGTCTAATAAATTGTTGACATCTCACAATGTGGTACAAGAAACATGAGCAGTCAGATGATGAGATGGGTTTTAAACAGACTGCAGGTTTTCTTCCAACATTATTAGTGAGAGGAAACAGAGACAAACAGTAAGGTTATCACTCAAACTGTCCTTCCTGGTTCAACTTTGACCTTCTGTACTTTCTGTAGTTGTGTTTTCCTGCACAGTGAAGGATTGTTCCGTTACGACTGCACCATAATGGAAAAAACTGACATTACAGTATTTTTTTTCCTGCTTTTCATCAGATGACTTAAATACCTGCTTTTGATCAACGTCGTCCTCCGTGTGTGAAATAATTCCACACAACTGACCTGACTTTTCTTTTCGCAACCAAATCTATCTTCTCTCTTTTCCTCCTCTTCCTCGCTCATTTTCAGGTTGTGGTCGTCGACCAGCAGGGGCAGTAGATTATATCAAACAGACTCCTTCTAGTTTTCATTTTGTATCAAGCAGCAAAGAAGTTGTAGCATGACATGTTTGAGTTGATTTGCACGTCCTGCAATGAACTATTGCACACGCTCACATGGCGATGACGATGCTGAAACTACATGTTGTGCAGCCTTAGTTACCAACACATCAGGTACACTTACTCTTGGTTTGACTAACTGGACTAACAGTTAGCTTGTTCTGCTCCTGCTTCTTGCTGTAATGAACTTTGTTGTAGTGATGTTGTTGGCCTCAGAGCTGGAAAACGCACATGGTGAGCACAAGTTGTGATGAATTAAATTCACCCTTTACACCAAAGTTATATGAAAGTACACTGTTAGTCCCAGTGGATGTGGACATTGTGGTTCATGGTCGGCCCCTTAAACCTCCAGACCACCAGGGTCCCTCAGTAGCACAGTTTTTAACTGTTTACAGTTGCGTTCAGTCGCAAGTTTCAGTGCTTGACAGTTTATTTATTTTTATGATTTATATATATTATTTTCTTTTCCGTGTTCCCCAGCTTCTGTGAATACAAGTTGCAGCTTGTGAGTTGCAACCCTTTGATTTTAGTTTCATGTATTTGTTTTCCATTCAGTTACAGTCTGTCTGTGACTTGCAATAGACAAACTGTGTGTTTTGTGTAGGAGCAGCAGGCTTCACCTTGTTTGTGATGTAATGTCCATATGCCACTGGTCTGAGGTGTTTTATACATAAATAAGCTTCTAATTTTTTTCCTGAGTCATCACTCTGCAGTGGTGGAAACTCCACACTGCAGCAGCCGTGGTTCATGGGAAGTGAGTCTGCTGATGGTTGCTGGTTTCAGTTGGAGTGATGAACAGAGAAGCTGACAGAAAAATAAGGGTGAAGTGTTGTTTCAGCAGCCTCAGAAACAGCACTGACAAACTTAATGAAACACTTCTGCTTATTTGGTCATTTTTCATTTGAAGTTGTGCAGATTATTTTTAGAGAAAACAAGAGTGATTAGAGTCACTGAGCATGTTGGGTTGTGCTGATAGATGATGACGTGTGTGATCGACGATCATCAGAGTGATCGGTCTATGTCTGGTTTTCCCGGTAGTGTATTAACTTGTTATTTCAGTAGTTGTAATCGTAGTAAATTTGCTCCACCATAGTTTCACTCACATATAACTGATGCTTGTAACAGTGACATGAACACACACACACACACACACACACACACACACACACACACACACACACACACACACACACACACACACACACACACACACACTGACTATCATTTCAATGTGTTTGTTGTGTGTAGGTGCTGCACTGTGATTAAACAGAGTGGAGGAGATCGACAGACAGAGTGGGTCATTCAGTTCAGTTTCTCAGCTGCTGCTTTTCATGGCTGTAAATAAAACTTTCAGCTCCAACAGGGAAGTGGAGGGAGAGAGAGGGAGAGAGAGGCCTCCACCTGCTGATGTTAAGTGATCATTGTGAAGCTCTGATTATTAAATGTAAATAATTAATGCCTTGTTTGTGACGACACTTGTTTAGTTTTAACATGGCCATAAAATTTATTTGTCATCGTACTGTGGCCTTGTTTACTCCAAGAAAAGGAGCATTGATCTCACAATGGATGAGATCACTCAACACTATGAAAATGAATTAAAAATGAATTTAAATCATTTTAGCATAAAACCGTAACATAAAACCTGAACCATGACACTTTATAAATACAGTGTCCAGCAGTGGCTCAGTCACTCTCTGCACTGACCTGCTCTGTGTGCCTGGTTACTATTTACTGAGAGATGTGCATCCATGTCGCCCAGTGTGTCCAGCTAAACAATGTTTTAAATTCAATATGTAATCAGCAGACAGTGTCAGTCTATTACTTTCCATCTTGCATTAGTCCAGAACAAGAACATAGACATGTCTTTAACTTTAACACATGATGGATGGTTTACAATCAGTGGCTTTTAGTTTTGTCCAGTTAGTGTGACGCTGTATTTTCACAAGTGACTGATGAACATCGGGATGCAGACACCTGCTAAATATGACAGAGTTATGGGATATGTGTCTACTTAATGACTTTATGAGTGCAGTGTGTAACAGTTGACCAGCAGTGGACTGGTTGAACTCATCGAACTGTTGAGACATATTTGGTCTTAAAATGCAGTCTTCAGTAGAGTAGCCCTGTCTCTCTCTCTCTCTGTGTGTGTGTGTGTGTGTGTGTGTGTGTGTGTGTGTGTGTGTTTGTTTGTTTGTTTGTTTGTTTGTTTGTTTGTTTGTTTGTTTGTGTGTGTGTGTGTGTGTGTGTTTGTGTGTGTGTGTGTGTGTGTGTTTGTGTGTTTGTGTGTTTTGGTCCAGTGGCTGGTCCTTTGTGTTGTTGCCTTTAGCAGAATAGAGTCATGGAAGACAGCTGCTGATTCTGCTGGTCTTATTATCTGATTAGGATGGAAAGCAAAGGATAAAGGGCAGTAGAGGAGGAGTGGAAAAGAGAGGGAGCGTGAGAGAGCAGAGAGGAGGAGGGTGCAAAATGTGAGGGAATATAGATGTTGACAGACACAGAGGTCAGTGTCCATAGAAGGAAGTTGAGAATAACAGTGGAGACAGAGGAGAGGGATTAAAAGACAGAGCAGAGAATCTGACATTCTGAAGGCTTTGTTGTCATAATCCTCATACAAACCTTTAATGAAACCTCTTTGTTTGGAGGAACAAAGGGAAACATAGAATATCTTAATGTGAAGAGATTAAGGAAAAGAGGAGAAATGGGTAAAAAGGTCAGAAGGACCTGAGTGATAACATTGCCTCCCGCCTGACTGGTATTAGAGGGTCTGTACTCTCTCACATGCACAGATGTCTCCTGAGTTCCCATAGCTGTCTCCTGTCCCATGAGCCACGTCTTATATAAGACATAACATATGAGTATTATCTCCCTCTGTTCTCCGTCACCTGGAGATTTCATCTGAGCAGCTCACAGACAGTTTCTGAGCACATCTATCTTAGCACATGTTGCTTCATAGAACAGCAGCAGAAAGAGAATTTCTCCTCTGGTAAAGCTGAGGATACTCCTGTAAGCCAGCTCTGAATGAGACTGTATAACATCACACACTGATGCTACTGTTGGCGGTTAAACCTCTCTGATTGATCCCCATCAGGGTGGGTGATATGACCTTGAATGACCTCATGTTACAGTGTTGTGATAACAGTATTTATGATGGATACTCACAGATGAAGCAAATATTGTTGTGGCACATGTCCAGGTCCAGGATGATAAACAGCTGGTGTGTTTGATTTGGGAGAAACACTGAGGTGTAAAGATCAGAGTGATTTTGACAGGGGTCAAATCACCACGGCAGGACGGAGGGGTGGCAGCATCTCTCGCCTCAACAAACTCTATTCTCTGTTAAGAAGACCCCTCATTATGCCGGCTTTGTTTACACTGAACCCCCATACATATCTTCATACCTTTTATACAGAACATGAGGTGAAATAAAGGTGCAACAATCCCCCCTTGAACAGGCTGTGTGAATGGGGCCTCTGCGACAACAAGGCTCACAGGGTTCCTGGTCATCAGTGGTGAGAACCTCCAGACTGTGGTCAGTGGCGAGTCAAACCACAAACCAATGATGACTGTTGGGGGATGTTGCTGAAACAGGTCTGATCTGCGGCAGCTCCAACTTAGAGGCCTTAAAGGATCTGCTGCTAACGTCTCGGTGCTAGATACCACAGGACACCCTCAGAGGTCTCGCAGAGTCCAGGCCTCGCAGGTTGGAGCTGTTATGGTGGCCTGTGGAGGCTGGTGCTTGTAAAGTGTTGGCTCATCATTGTGTAGTCTGCAGGGAAAGAGTATGGATTATTTCCATAGGTGTAGTTACAGTAGTGGCAGTTAACAGTTGTTTCTGTTTGCAGCTACAGTTCACATCAGTGAAGTGTTGTTTAGATCTGCAGTGTTGATTCCATCTAATGTACAGCTGTCAGGTGTTATTGGTAAACTGAACAGTTGATCGACAAAAAGATGATCAGCTGTTTGATGTTTAAAGCAGAACTGTTGGTTTGACTACACGGGGCCATTCGATGGTGTCACCACAGGCTCTAGGAAACTGTTTTGGGCAGTTTTCACTTTCTAGTGACATTTTATTGACCAGATGATTATTAACCATTGAATAGAGTTTGTTGAGATAGTTGAGTTTTTCCCACCACATCACAGTCGTGAGGAGGAGAGGCGGCTTCAAGCTCTGTGCCCTGTGCACGTGCTCGGCTGCTGCGTGGAGCTCGTGGTGGACCTGAAGACTGCCAGTCAGCTGTTTGTTTGCTATGGCTCTGCTGTCCTCTCAGCAAACTGCTCGTTGGATTTGTGATGCCATCCACAGGAGCTATGAGGGCACTTTTCACGAGGGGAGGGTTGCACCTTCAACTGCCCTGTTTAGAGTTAAGTCAGTGGATGATATCTCTGTGTCTGGTCTTCCATTTCCACTTTTGTATAATCACACCTCAGAGACATGACTGTGTCAGCGTTTCACTCAATGCTGGGACTGCCAAGTGAGGCACTGTCGTCTCCTGGCCTGGCAGGTATGTGGCCCTTGGGGGGTGGTGCCCGTGCTGTGGGACATTGCTGGCCTTTATGGGTCATGGCTGTGGTCAAGCTGGGAGTACATCCATACCTAACGGCATTTGCCTTCTGTGTTTACCAACAGTGAAGCCTGTTAGAGGGCGGAGCGCTTATGAAATAGAAATAGCATTTATTGGATGTGACTCCAGTTCTATGATCAGGGGTCAGATACGACCCTCTGATTGGGCGGTTAGTACAAAGATCTGTCTCACAGTGTGGAGGCGGAGCTTTGAAGGGGTTAACCAATTAGAGAGCTACACACATACTCATAGAACTGGAGTTCATCCAGTAACTCCTGTTTCCCTTACACTGAAGTGATCTATTCCTTATGTTGGCACCATGTTGAAATAAATGTCTCACAGAGGCACAGTCTGAACTGAACACATGAACCTTAACAGTCAGAGCAGATTCCTCAGGAGATAAAGATGTTTGGAACACTCCGCTGTTTGGATTTGCATGTTAATTAAGATAAATGAATCATCTTCACACAGGCACAGTCAACCATCCCGATGAAAATAAGCAGTAAACTGTCACCAAAATCCAAACACAAGTTGAGAAGCTGGACTTCTCTCTTAACAGTTTCAGCTGATATAAAAGATTAAACTAAATATTTTTTCATCTTACAAAATAATGAACGTTTGAATCCCCACACAGTTTAAGAACTGCTTAGTCAGATGTTAATACTGTGTGAAGCCATTGGTTTTGTTTTCAGTTTGCGTCATTCGTACGTCACAGAGCGTGACATCACAGTCATGCAACAAACATATCTCCAAAAGCCTCAGTTGTTGGGATTTTGGGGGCAGTCTTTGCTTTCCGCTGTGATGCCCTCAGAGGCATTTGATTAAAAAACACAGCTCCCTTCATCCTCTTTATCCCACCTTCAGGACACACTCTGTACATGGGCTGTGTGAGCCACCACACACACAAAAATAAGGAAAAAACCTAGAAATCTGAGGTTTCCACGGGACACAAACACCAGCTTAATCCACTTATGACTCATATAATCCTTCTGACAGTTTGGTGTCAAGATATAAAGTGTCTTCTTGTAGGTGGGGGTAAGGGAAAAGAGAGAGGGCCTGAAAGAGAGGGAAAGGAATTTATAAAAGTGATTACGCAAAGGAGAAGGAGCAAGAGGTCGAGAGAGAGTGAGCAGAGAGAGAGAGGGGTTATAATAAATTCTAAATCAATGGACAAAAGGAGGAAAAGAAAAGGGAGAAGAAATTAGACAGAGATGATAAAGTAAACAAAGGGACGAAGAAGACACCACACGGACAGTCCAGCAGATTTGTGGTCAACTGTCTGCCTGTGGTGATGGCCACAAATGATGTGTCTGGGTCAAGGTAGAGGTGTGTGTGTGTGTGTGTGTGTGTGTGTGAGAGGAGAGAGAGAGAGGTGGAGAAGGAGAGTGTGAAGGGGAAAAGGATAGAAGTAGGGTAATCTGTGAGGATAAGCAGAGCTGCCCTCCTTCCTGTTGAGCTGTGTGTGTTTTGTTTTGGAAACTTGTGCGTTAGCACATGCTGAGCCAGCCTACTGACCAAACACACACACACAGGCGCATACATATCCCACAGCCCTCAGGAGAAGTGTGGGAATGCTTATTGTTTTGCACTTATCATCTATATGTATCTTATGGCCTGGCCTGTGTGTGTGTGTGTGTGTGTGTGTGTGTGTGTGTGTGTGTGTGTGTGTGTGTGTTTGCTGCTGAGGATAGCATGACATCAAGTTGGTGAACAAACAATGTGCCACTATGCATTAGCATCATGTGAAAGAAACAGCGTTCAGTCTGGTTGTGTGTTGTTGTTGACACTACAGCAACAGAACAAGCTCTGAGGCTTGGTGATGGTGATGGACACTCCCTCTGCAGGTGAATCCAAAGAGCTGATCCCCACAGGAGATACACAGCTTTGCTAGATCACAATTTCTATCTGGTGTTAGTGAGGAGGAGAGATAACATCTTCACCCTCGTCTCCACCAGCATCAGAAACCTCCAGCAGCTCCAGCTGCTCAGACAGAGAACTTACAGCCTCTGCCTTGTGTCTGCACAGCTGCTGTAGCCCAGATGTTTTTGACAAGGTGTACATTAGCTGTGGTGGAGCCCAGTACAGTATGACTACTACATGATGCAGACACCTGTGTTTTCTATGGCACTCACTATGGTGACATGATCAAAAAACTTGAGGTTTGAAGGCCCTTGGGTTTAACAGTTGTACCATTAGCTGTTGATACTGGTGTGCAATGAATCTCGGGATAGTTTGGGCCATGAAGGATCCTCCTGTTGGAGCCTTCATTGTCCAGGAAAAGAAGGACACATCTGAAGGGGTCTTTGAAATGGGACAGCCATGTTGCACCGCTGTGATGCAGTCAGTCTTCTAATGCAGCCTCTGAAGGATGTGGCCCCTGAATTGGGACTAAACCAGAGTTTGGTGATGTTGTGAAGAAGCATGGGATCATGGGAGTTCTTGTCTTTACCACCTATGAATTATCACCCATAAAATGAAATCAACAGCAGTGTAAAAATGTTGTCTCTCAGTTTCACCCAGCTTCTTAAGACAGGAGGCCTGACTGAAGGTAACAATTTTGATAGAAAAATAATGGATTGTTCAGCTCTTGAAGGCTGCTGGGTTACATTTACATTTACATTTACTCATTTGGCAGATGCTTTTATCCAAAGTGACTTACAAGTGAAGGACAAGAGTAAAGCTACAGTGCAGTGGAAAACCTTTCTGTAAGTGTTACCTACTGCATCTATTTAATAAGTGCTGGGAGATTGTAGAAGGAGGTACATCAAAAAGTGCTAGTAGAGATGAGAAGAGACGAGTTTTCAAGACATTGTTGAAAATGGAGAGGGATGCCCCTCCTCTGATGGAACTTGGTAGCTTGTTCCACCATCAGGGAACCACAGATGAGAACAATCTGGAATGAGATTGTCTTGTGTGTAGGGATTGCAATGCCAGACGTCATGCCCTGGAGGAACACAATGGCCAAGAAGGAGCATAAGGCTGTATGACTGAGTTCAAGTAGATGGGTGCAGACCCAGAAGTCATTCTGACTCGGGTGGTCATGGGTAGCCAGTGCAGATTGATGAGTAGTCCTGAGTCAGGTAAGGCCTGATTTTCTAGATGTTGTGTAGAGCAAAGCAGCATGACCGAGAGACGGGTGCAACATGGTTGGAGAAGGATAACTGGTCATCAAACAGGACACCCAGGTTTCTTGCAGCCTTACATGGGGTAAGGGATGAAGAGGCGATTTTGATATCAATATCATGATAAAGAGACTATTGGCTGGGATGAGTTCAGTCTTTGAGAGGTTTAGTTGAAGCTGGCATTCCTTCATCCATGCAGATATGTCAGAGAGACAGGCTGAGAGCCACGCAGAGACCGTGGGGTTGTCTGGTGGGAACGACAGGTATAGCTGGGTGTCATCAGCAGGTTGAGTTTGTGTGTGTGACTTCAGTGTGTTTGTCTATTTAAATGACCAGGACAGTAAAAGTGATGATATTCATTATATTCCATTGAAATGATGCAGCTGTTAACAGTGTGATTTATAGCATCTGCAGTGTGATTCCTGGTCTGACTGGTTTTGTGTTTCCCACACAGCAGGTTGGAGAATGTGGCTGAACACAGGTCTCTGCTGGATAATGGTGTTCGTCAGGAACAGGAGGCCTGACCGTGGATTTAGTTTCTGCTCCGATCGTGTGCGTGTGTTGTATTTGTGTGAGAAGAAGCTGTTTATCTTGGTGGTGAAAGGGAAGACAGTGAGGGCAGTGCAGCTGGTGGGAATGCTGGCTGGAGCTCACAGCAGTCGACTCAGCCCCTCTACCTGCTGGGGGCTCCATCGTTCAGGTCACAGTGGTCACAACACATTATAGCTCTGTTTTTATATCAGTCAATGGAAACACAATGATTTCGTTGTTAGTACACAACTCTGTGGTACATTGTGTTGTATCTGCAGGTTTTTCTCTATGTTTAGGTGAAGGATTGAGAGGCAGTGATCGCACTTCTCTTCTCCGATTCCAGTTTCTGATGTTTTTAAAAGTCTGACCTGCCGATTCAGATTTTCTGTATAAGAACTGCAACTGACAGACAAACATTTTTTAAAGACCCTATGGAAAAGATCAAGTATTTAACCTTGTTAATGTCCATATAATGTTTTTATATGATAAAGACATATGATTAGTGAAATAATCAGTTGACACCACGACTGACTGTTTCCACCTTCAACTGCAGTGAACCAATGATAGTCTCATAAAAACTGATTCAGACAGCCAGGGATTCATACATCTAAGGAACCAGTCCTGTCAACTTGTGGGGACGGAGGGCGGAGCTAAATAAACCTGAAACCTTGTCAATACATGCTCTTTCACATGGACACCTGGAACCAGCAGGTGGTGGGTGTGGCACAAGGCCTTATCCAGGTTTCTCAATCAGGAAGTCAGAGTAGATGAGCTTCAGACCAGTTTTTATGTGTGAAAACATCTTAAACTAAATATGAGTAGCAGAGGATTTTTACAAACCTGTCTGGAGGAAGTTTCACTTTTCCTTCATGGGCAGTTCAATTCTAGAGTGATCAGCTGGTCACCAATCATAGCCGATCATACTGAGAGTTGTCCTTTTCTGACTGCCAGCCAATCTGATCGATCAGGGTTTCTTTTCATTAACCGGCTTCACTGAGCCTAACGATCGCAGTCAGGCTAAGCAGATACACAATGGTGAATCAACTTGGCCAACCCAGGTTTTATCAAAAGGTGGGGCAGCAAATGACCAATCACAAACATGGACAAATCTGTTCAAACACGTGATTCGGGCGAAAAGCAACAGTTGCAGCTGCCAAATGCAGGAAGGACATTTGATAAAAATCATCAACTGTGTGAATGTCTAAGTTAATGTGTTACAATATCATTGGTGGTTCGATCCCCGGCTCCTCCAGTCCACGTGTCGAAGAGTCCTTGGTTGCGACACTGATTCCTCTGATGGCTGCTCCATCAATGTATGAGTGTGTGTGAGTGGTAGAAATGCTATATGTAGAGGTAAGCGCTGGTCACACTGTGCGTGTGTGAATGGGTGAATAAGATGTATATAAGTGCAGTCCATTTACCATCATTAGGACACATGTCGATCTGACTATTATTATATTTGTGTATTCAATTAAATAACGTGCTGCTCAGATGTATTACATCTACAACAATTTTAGCCTCATTCTTTCATCTGCAGCCCTGACAGGGGCAAACGGACTTCAGAGCAAATAAGAAATAAATATTAAAAACATAATTCAAGCGGTGAGTCGGCTTAACTTTCATCTTCTGAGTGCAACAAGTGCAAGGCCTCAGAGATTCAGTCACTCTCTGCTGCACGATGATATCATACAAAAGCACAATGGAAAGGCTGTGACATTGTTTCAGCCAACAGGAAAAAATGAACTGAAGAGGACAGGAGGGGGGTGGGGGCGGGCCCGGGCCCTCCTCCTGCTGAGGAGGGGCCCTCTGCAGTAATGAGAGTCGCTCATATAAAAAATCATCAGGGGAGGCCAGAGGGGTTCGGGTCTCAGAACACTCGCCCTCCTAAGAGAATGGTGATGTCATTCTCCAAGAGAAGTGATTGGCCAGTGGGCGGAGCTTTTACACACACTGCTCTGGAGCAGGTTGGGTTGTGCAGAATAAGTTACCACAGCGATTTACCCCAGTAAGAAATGAACCACTGTCGTAACCATGAAAATCCAGAGTTAAACCTGAGATTTCGTCACTACCCTGCTGTGTAGAACAGGCCTCTTGCTCTCTTATAATTAGGACTAACTGTAATTATTGGAGATGTAGGGATTCATACTAACTCAACTAACAGGCCCAGTGTAACTCTAGAAGTTTCTGCAGACAGGCTGGCTCAGGGGAGGATGGGAGTAATTTCTTTGTTCATCATTGCTGTTGTTTACCCTGTGTTTGGTGTGTGCTCTGGGTTGTTGTTGTTTACATCACTGTAGTGGCTGTGCTGGTGAAACAGTGAGAGTGTGGGCTGTGTGGGCTATAACATGACCTTGACTTGCTCTGCTGTTTGCAGCAGAAGCCAGTGTGTCCTGCTCTGCCGCTGTTTGACTGGCTGGCTCACAGTGAGGCCATTGTGGTCTGAAACACTGACCGACCACTCCACTATCTGACCCTTGAGCGAGAGCAGATGAAAAAGGGCGACTGTCTTCCTGTCTTGCTGGCACTTAACTGAGACTGAATGACTGTTGTGTACCCGCCCTCTCCACAGCAGAGACAAGCTGCAGTATACAGTGCAGATCCACTAACTGAGCATGACGGAGACTGAGTGGCTGCATCCACAGCTCTGCATTATTACAGGGAGAGCATGAGAGGCAGAGTGATACAAATGCTTCACTGCTATGTCAGCACGTCGCTGACATTATTCAAAACAAAAATAAGCAAGTAAAATTTAAATTTAAATTTAAATAAAGTTAAATTTGCAGCTCTGGTCCGGTGTCTTTGTCCTGACTGTGTAACCAGGTCTGTATCTGCATTAGAAAATTAGCTGCAGTGTTCTTAGCACATTGAACCAACGACAGGTGCAACATGGAGAGTAACCTTTGAAGCTGAGACTACTTCAATGCAAAGGTGGGAAAATCTGAAAATGCTGTGCGCATGTGGAGATGACTCACTCCAGAGCAGAATCCATGGGCTGGTTTCATAATGGAAAACCAATCAGTCCTCAAACCAGAACAACCAGCAGCCCTCTGATATGACCCATAGCAGTGTTGCCTGAGATATTGCCCCATGATGACAGGCGTACCGGACCTTGGTTGTTGTGGTTACAATAATAAACACATGGTCTGTACCAAGAGCAGTGTACCTACCTTCGTCGCCATGGTTGCTATAATATACTATAACGGTCATGGCTTGGTTAGGTAGGAAAAGATGGTGATAAGTACTTCCTCAACATGAGACGATCTTTGTTGTCATGGTTACAATAATAACCATGAACAGTCATGGATAATAGAAACAACATAAACTGCTACTCTCACATGGGAATCGAACACCGCTCTCCTGTGTCACATTCATCCATCCACCCCAAACTCCACCTGACGTGGACTTTGTCGCTCTATAAACTACGTCACCGCACTTTTCCCTATTATTACCTTTCCCTGCCGTAATTTTGCTGTGACCAGTAGATGTCGCTTAGCAACAGAACCTAACTATTAGAGATGGGCCGATCCACATTTTTTCAGTTCTGTTTCAGTTCGAATTCCGATACAAGAGCTCTTTTTACTTTTAATATTATTATTATTGTTGGTATTGTGTTTAAGGTGACATCATGAGGCTAAAATATGGTGTGTGAAGCACCGCATTCTGTTGTGCATATGTTTCTGAGTTTACCCAGTGTACAGTGAGACTGATGAGAGACACTAGGCTCACATCTCATGTCCAAATATCAGTAGTGAGGCTCATGGCTTTAACCTCGTCTAACTGTGACAACACTCGGTTGTATAGTTCGGATAAAGCCTTCTCTGAAATGTATTTTCAGGATGGCAAATTATACCTGGGCTCTGAGTGCTCCAACAGGCTGCAAAATCCGATATTTTCCACAATAGACGGTGGTTGGTCATCGAGTATAATGAAGTTGAGCAACTTCTCTGTAATCCCTTTAGCTTTTGGGTTGTCTGCTAGAAGTTCATTGCGTCTCTGGAAAGCATCAGTGAGAGTCTGCTGCCTGGTGATGTCGTCCTGTCCCTTGGCTAGCATGAACTCCTGGTACTCTTTCATGTGAAACCTCTGCAGGTGCTTGATTAAACTGGTTGTATTGTACGACACAACCCTACTTCCACCCCTCGGCACGCCGGCTTTACACACATTACAAGTAGCTGTTTTGCTTTTTGGCATTTCTAGGCTAAAATATCTCCAAACAAACAACATTTTAGTCAAACGAACAGCTAGTGTTATTTGCCCACTCAGTTACACACTGAAGTTGCTGTGGGTTCATCGTAAGATGTGGAATGGAATCTGAATTGGTGACGTGTCTCATGTTACGGTATGGCAGGTTCATGGTCCAGTGCAAGCTGCGGAAGTGGATCGGCCCTGTCCGTCCGATATCTGAATAGTGAATGACGTCAATATCTGACCTGATACCAATATAGGATCAGATTGGGCCCATCTCTACTAACTATGGGTCATAATAACCTGCTGACAGACGACCTGTGGGCTCGTTTCTTATAGGACAGTTGAAAACAGCTAAATCTGTTCCTCCTCTGTTTTAATGAGGCAGACAGTAGAATAGATTGTCGTTGTCATCATCTGATGAGGAACTGGATGAACAAAAAAACCTTCAGATAGAGATGAACTTCACGTTGTGTAGAATCTAATGGGAACAGGTGATAAGGATAAAAATAATACAATAAACCCTCACCAGGCACTTTCATTAGGAACACCATGTTAATACTGCGCCATATTGACATGATTGCATCACATCATTTATGCAGGGATGAGGCGCGGCAGCATTGGTGTGGCTCTTTTGAAGGTTATGTAACCACTGTTCCTACAGTGACAAGTTTACACATCAAGTGTTAGACTGAGAACAGTTTGATCATGTTCAGAATATTACAGGTAAACTTTGATGTCCAGCAGCACAAACTGTCCAAGACTGATGAACGTAAGCATGATTTACATTGGGTCTTTACTCGTAGACAGTGGTCTGCTAGAATAAATAATTTAATCCACAGTACTGTTACTAACTACCCACAACTTTTAAGGTGGAAAGTTTTACATTAGTTGACACTGTGACTCAATCAGTACACCTCAAATGCAAATATGAGGACAAATTTGAGAAGGTAAAGTAAAGGTCCTCACACTGTAGCTCCCTTAGGTAATTCTAATGACATTTACCTGTGTGGACCTTTATTTTCCTTTAGTCCAACACCACATCTGCCACAGTTTTACAGCATAACAATGTCCAACAGTTCTGCAATAAATCCTCCTTCATGTAGGTTATAATGTTCAGTTTTTATTGTGTTAAAGAGGCGTTGATCCAACAATATGAACATTTTGGAGGCTGCAGTTTGTGGTGTTGTTGAACTCTATTGTGTTATGTTGACAGATGTTCTTCTTATTCAATGAACAGAAATCGCAGCCTGTAAAATAACTAATTGAGAAACTGAGTATGAGAACACAGAAAACGTAACTTGAGCTTGAAACTTCATTGTTTGTTGTGCCAACACATTTATCCAGTGGAATCTATATGTGTGTATATATTGTGGTATTTGACATCATATAATATCCCACTGATACAGTAGCACCTTTATAATCGTTTCCTCTCTCTCTCTCTCTCTCTCTCTCTCTCTCTCTCTCTCTCTCTCTCTCTCTCTCTCTCTCTCTCTCTCTCTCTCTCTCACTCACTCACAGGCTTTCAAAGAGATGCTGTATGCTGCTCAGGACCAGGCTCCATCTATTGAAGGTATTACACATTTTATATATAACAAGGTCTGCTTTATTATTAGACTGGTGGGGCTGAAGACACAGGGAAATTGAATTGAACAGGCCTCATGTACATTAACCAAATTTAGATGATCTGTTTAAGGCTGAAAGCAGAGGTTCTCAAACCTTTTCTAACAAGCCCCCCCTTCAGAAGTTCACACCTCCCCACCCCACAACTTCTGTCAGTCATGAACAATGACAGAAAAAGCAATTAAAAAAAAAAAAAAAAGTTAGTGAAATCAAGGTCAGCACCAAAGCATCAGCAAATTCTTGCTTGTTTATTCTTGCTACATAAATCCTATTTATTCAATTTGGTTTCAAATATTCTACTCCATACTCCATATTATACTCCATATTTTCCCCTGGTCATCCACACCCATGCCAGTAGATCGTATGTGCTCACTCCTGATATTACTGACAACCAGTTTCCAGTCTACGCAGTTTTGTTGCTGCCTCTTAGAGACAGTTGGTTTCAGGTCGTTAATGTTTGCTCTGAAATTCAACTGAGACCTGAAACTCGCTCAGAATGATTAATCCTTCATGGTGAAACACACGGTTTTGGTTAAACTCGCTTTAATACTGTTAAAATGTCAGCATGCAGTCACATGCCGACATGAGAGTCAAATGACAGAGCTTCACCACCCTGTCGCCACAGAGTGTGAAGATGTTTGGAGACTGAGACTCAACAGGGACATGAATGCATGAACATTATGAATGGTCTGTGACAGTGATTTTGCTGATTGAGCATCAGATCGGCAGGTCGTCTGTTCTGCTCACTGATCAAGCACAGAACTAATGTGTTCCTCCACCATGAGGTTAGCGTGAGAATAAAACAGAATCATGGCTACTGTGAGTTACAGATACAGCTGTGTTCTGGCAGGTGAAGCACTGAGTCTGTCACCTGAACGTTTTATTTTAAAAACACAGTCTAACATATGGAGGTATGCTTTGGGAAATGCCTTGCTCTAGGAGATGAGAGTTATTTGGCTGCTGTGGTTGTTTAAATGAACCACATACAGACATGTAAAGTCTTTCCCTGACTTAAAAGATGACCTAAATAAAAATAAAATGCAGTTATATGAGATGTTTTGCCTGGAATGACTTTAGTGTAAGAAGCAGGTCAGTTCTCTTAACTGTATTAATATGAACAGCATTTGTCTGAAGTCGCCCTCAGTGTTTTCAGTTCGATCCAAATGTCAGTTCTGGTGTAAGTGCAGCTTCCTACAGAATTAGATTCTATTGGTGGCTGTGTGTGAGTTAATTATTTAATTTCAAATAATGCTCCACTGCGAATGTTTTAACTGCTGAGTACTTTGTGACACATAAATAACTGAACCACATACACATTGCCACTGCTTCACGTTGTGTCAAACAAACATTAACTCTGACTGGAGGCCTGTGCTGTGAAGCAGGTTTAAACAACCCCAGGGTAACTTTTAGTTGTCTGGCTTAACTGAACCTAACGTTGTCTATCCTGGATAACCTGAACTATGAAGCTGGTTATCACCTGGACCAGGTGACGAGGCAGAGTTTTTAATTATAATGTCAGCAGATATGAGAAGAAACTTTGATACCTGATAAATTCAGTTATAGCGACATCATAAAGTGACATTCAACAAGGTTGACAAAGTCAGGAAACTGTAAATATGAGTTATCATGAAGTTGAGTGAGTGTTTTGCTCTTTTGTCTGATCTATACAAATATCTACTGCTCATTATTACTTATCACTCTTTTGTCCCTGTCAGGATCCTGCAGAATATTGACTCATTTTTTCCAGGTATCTGATTGGTCAGTGGTCTGGCCTTTGATGGGTTTTGATCTGATCCTCTGAAGCTCAGAATCAGTTACCATGGTGATCTACCCTGGTAACAAGTGAACCAAGGACTGAAAACCACAGTTAAACCTGAAGTTACCACGACAACCTCACTTCTTGCTGTGTGGTACAGTCCGTGGGTTGGGTTGGTGAGGGTTGATTACATATTTTGATTGAGCCCAGTCCTGGCACACACACACAAACACACACACACACACACACACACACACACACACACACACGGCATGCTCTCATAAGCTGAGCAGGCTGCCATAAATAAATCACCTTATGGGAAACAGTTAAGTGTGATGTCGCACTCAGGGGCTCTGCTGTAGGAAGCGGAGAAAACACCACTTCCTGTTGCTGTCAACATTGGCATGTGCAGTTTTTTAACCTTCAACTCCTTCATTATTTTTTATATGGAGCTACCTCATCCTGCATTATTGCTTAATTATGTGTCTTTGTAAAAAAAAATACACAACAGCAGTCACAGTATGACCAAAATTTAAGGCCTCACAGAGTCTTAAAATGTCTTAAACCAGTTATTTTTCATCATGTAATTACAAGTCTCTTTGTACTGTACCGTACTCTCAGAGTGATACACAACAGTGTGACCAGCACAATATGTTATTTCCCAGTATCTTCCTGTCATCTTATTTTGGAGAGTTTCACCACTTAAAGGGCCTGTTTTCAGCCATGACTGAACATAAACCTGTGATTGTAAATCAGTCACAAAACAATGTTTTTACCAGAGGATCACAAAACACAAGCCAAACAAGCGGAACCTGCAGCGAGCTCAACAGACTCACTGGAAACAGACTCACTGCTCACCTGTACAGTACACATGTAGGCGAGCTGTCACACCTGCTCAGGTGAGAGCCACCACTGTTAATGAGCCACTCCGAGGTCTCAGTAACAGACAGACTGGGAGCTGGTCACATCACTCTCTGTCACTGGCTTCACTAGATCTGCCAGCTGCCAATCAATCTGATGGTATGTGCTGTGTTGTGTCGTGTTATTAGTTTTCATGAGGGGGTGGTCGGCCTCTTACAGATCTGACTCACACAGAAGCAGAGTGAGCTGTTAGCAGCAGCTACTGACCTGTGGTTCAACATGTCTGAAGACCTGGGCTGGAGGTCTGTTCAAGTGTGAGACTGTTTTAGCTCATGCTCTCAAACCCAGTCAGGCTTCTCCACGGCAGCAGAGAGAATCAGACCAGCAGAGAGTTAGTCAGTCATTTGTTCCCTGTGCAGAGGGACAGATTCAAACTGTTCTGCTGCACAGTGAAGTACTAACACTAAATAAATGAACCAGGTGTGATGGTGGTGGGATAGTGTTGGTTCATCTGCACTGGCTGTTTTCAGTGGCTGCATCCCCTCTGAATCTTCATACAGTTACAACACATGCAGAAGTAGCAGAAGGTCACCCAAACTCAAGTCAGGACAGGACTTCTCAGGACTCTTTTGGGCCAACACCCCCATCCATCATCCATCTATCTTCATCTCCACCACAGGGAACACCAAGGAGAGTGTGCATTTCCCTGAGTTTACAGACAGCACATCCACAAACTCTTCTCTTCTTCTTTCACATTTTGTTATGTTGCAGCTTTATGCTAAAATTAAGAAAAAAAAAATTCCCCTCATTGATCTACACTCAGTACCACATAATCATATTACATTACAATCTACACACAGTGCAGATTGTAATGTAATACTAAACTCAATCAGTGATGGAGGCATCTGTGAATCTTGGGAACTTTACTGCAGCAGAAATCCTGCCTCAGGCAGCTCCTTCCTCCTCATGGTTTCTGCTCTGATCTGCATTGTGAGCTGTGAGACCCTATACAGACAGCTGTGTGTCCAATCAGCTGAGTTTACTACAGGTGGAAACATCTCAGAGATCCAGAGAAATGGAGGAACCCGAGCTAAACTTCAGGTGTCATAGTAAAGTGTCTGAATACTTATGTCAATGTGATATTTCAACATGTGAAACAGGTGAGGGGATCCTAAGACTTCCTGAATGCTCTGTTGTCCTGTTCCTCTGAAGGCAGCATGGAGCTGACAGAAACACCAAAGAGTCGTTGCTACGGAAACAACACTATATTGTAGTCAGTCCATATTGGTGTAAACTGTCGGGTTTTAACCTCAAACAAACCTCAGCACCTTTAAAAAAAATATTCCTTCCATAGCCCCCTACGTCGTCCGAACACCCCCTGGGGGGCAGCACCACCCCTGCTGAGACTAACTGTTCTAACCTATTGACTTTGACTGAGTCTGAGGTTTCAGTAAAGCTCCCAGCAGATTGAAAGCCTCTGTGCTGAATTTGAAAATGTTTGACTTGTAGCCAGGTGGAGTGAGGCATCCTGGTCTGGTTTGATGGCCTCATGTAATCAAACAGGAAACTGAGACCAGACAGAAACAAACTGTGGAGAATTTTAATGCTTTTACTGCTCAATAATCCAAGTGTTTTGTCACAACCTGGCTCTCAGGCCACGACAGACGGACAGAGATGAAGAACAAACAAATCACATTTATTCACATGAATGGAAACAGGACACATCAACTAAATGTATGACATGGTCAGTCAGTAGGTCAGTAGTGACAGGTAGTGGGTGTGTGACAGTGTGGTGCTGTGTGGTGTAAAATAAGGAGAAGTACAACCAAACCAAAGAAACACGTGGAGCCAGGAGGAGATCCAGTGATGGAGAGGGAGGGGAAATGGGGACGGCTGATGGCTGAAGATTAAGACACAGGACAGCCACACTATTTTACTGCAGACACATTTAATACTTAAAGCCTCATAATGAAACACACACACGTTATTCCTGTTACTGTTCCTTGGCTAAAGATGGAGTGAGGTGTGATGGAGGTCATGGACATGTTATGGCTGAGGTGTGTGTTGTATTTTTATCCCATGATGCTCAGAGACACAGACATAGAAACACAGCATCAGTTCAGATTCCTGATGTGTCAGGATCTCAGTAAACAGGTCAACTCTTTGTCTGCACTCATAGACAGTCGCATCTCTAACACCTGTACACACTATACAGACTGACTGTATTACAGGGTGTTTAGTTGTTGGCCATTTTCCTTAAACAATGATGTCATTCATGTAAACATTACTCAACATGATATTCATTAAGCTCTAACAGTAAATTACAGTCATTGACAGTTTAAACCTGTGTTTTGATCACCTGAACCAGAACAGATTACCTGCGTAGTCTGAGTTTATGATGCTGATATCATGGTGAGAAAGTTAATCTCCAGCGACGAGGTGGTGAGGTGCTGTGCACAGGCCATGTAATAGTTTGAGTTTTACTTGCACTTAAACACAACCCAGAGGGGGCCTGAGGTTGGGGTCAGACCTGTACCCAGTACTGAGCCTGATAGCAGCTCCTCTGCACCGTACCACACCCTATTTCTGCTCTGTTTTAGCCAGATATGGTATGGCTTGTTGACTAACTGGCAGTCTGACCTATATATATCTATATATATCTATATATATCTATATATATATGTGTGTGTGTGTGTGTGTGTGTGTGTGTGTGTATGTATATATATATATATATATATATATATATATATATATATATATATATATATATATATATATATATATATATATATATATATGTGTGTGTATATATATATATATATGTGTGTGTATATATATATATATATATATATGTATATATATATATATATATATATATATATATATATATATATATATATATATATATATATATATATATGTATATGTATATATATATGTATATATATATATATGTATATATATATGTATATGTATATATATATGTATATATATATATATATGTATATGTGCGTGTGTGTTCTCTACAGAAGTGCACAGTCACATGTCGACTGGTGATGGTGTGATTCACAGAATGAATCCAGGACTGTCTCATTTAGTTTCATTATTTCCTTTATTTCAGTTTATTTGAAGGATTTTTCTCTGACTCGTCTTTGACTCAGAGAATCAGCTGGAAAATGTTTAGACCCCCCAACTTCCTGTACAGTGATTATCAGCTGTGTGGCTCAATCCCACGATATGACACTAGTTCCTCATTTTGAAGACACTTGAGTTTCCTGCTTTAACGTCTCACAGTGAAGTGTCATGAAAAGCAATGTGGCACCAGCTCAAGCTCCCTTTAATCAGTCCAGATTACAAGCAACGTACAAAATCTCAAAGTTACATCGGCTCAAATGTCTTGAAATAGCACAAATGTGCATAAACAAAGGCTGATTTAGGAGACAAGACGTTGAGACCCAGGCAGATTTTAGAGATGTTGGCTTCACAGGGAGAGGGAGGCTCGTTAAATCAATCCCACAAACCATCTATCATTCCACTTATCCCGTCTGTGTACTATGGCCTCCCTCATAATCTGTTTCTGTTTCCATTACCGTCTGTCTCCTTCTCCATATGATCAGCTTCGGCTTAAAATGCAGCAGCTGATGCAGCATCAGTGACCACCTGCAAAACAGCTGAAAGATTGACCTAAAAAAACCAAACAAAAAAAACAAAAAAACAGGGAAATTCCTACAAAAGCTGAGAACAGTTTTCAATTAGACCTGAGGTAATGATCATTTAATGTCAGAGGTATTTGTTTGGAGAATATAATACATGTAATTGACTGGTATACACTGGTATACCCACTTACAGGAAATGTGCAACATCACATTTACAGTACACGGAGGATTTTTATCAGACTGTCATCTGAGGCTACTGAACTGTTAATGATGACAATAGACATGAACATGATCTGTTTCTCTTTGCTGATTGTTTGCTACTGTTGTCAACCATATTCACTGCTGACACATAGTGAAACACAGTAGAAATCTGTTTTGGATTTCAAGTGTAGAAATGATGCAGTGACAGAGTCAAAGTCACAGTGATGAATCCTTTGTTGTCTCCATTCTTCAAGGTTTGAGTCTGCAGCTGTTAAACAGTACATCACTGTGAAAGAGCAGAATTAATCTGAACTACTTCATGTAATAAACCAGTTTCCCTCCCAGCCAACCTCTCTGCACGCCCTCTGTGCTCGTTTGACCACTGGTGTGCGTCCGGTCCAGAGCTGGTTGAACCTGCGTCACTGTGTCAGTTGGCGTTTACTGAATGTCCCACCTCAGACATCCAGACATCATACATCCACTTTTGTTTAGGCGTGTGTGTGTGTGTGTCCATTAAGACTTTCCCCACTTTCAACAACAGCAAATCCTGATTTACAGCTGACCTCAGGCAGCTCTGTCAGGCCAAGGAGGAGGCTGCAGAAGTGGGGACAGGATCCTGGACGACAAGGCCACAAACACAATCCAGAAGAATCAGAGTACAAACAGACCTTACACTGAAAAGCTGAAAACAGATTCTCTGCTAAGGACTCAGCCCATGGGTGGGCTCAGAAATTAAGAGTTGTAACCAGAAAGCATTAAAGAGAAGTTACTAAATGTTTGTGAATCAGAATCGGCCAAATGAGCTACAGACTCTCCAGACTGAGGCTGAGGTGTGTCCGACCTCAGGGCTGCTGGGAAACTCTGCTCTGCTGTAGCTTTCATTGTTTAACAAACTGTAGCTCATACTGAAACTTCACTGTTTGCTGCTGAGCACACACACACACACACACACACACACACACACACACACACACACACACACACACACCCCTCACTGAATGCTTGTGTAGAGGCTGCACTATATTCAGCTGTTTTCTGACAGGCACATTTACCTTTGTTTTTTTGTTTTTTTCATCTGTGTTTTGGCAGCGTTTGAGTTGTCTGGCCTCTGACTGGACACGCAGGGTTAATTACACCTCTGCTTTGGCAATGCTGACTCAGCTTATGAAATGAACACACACAAAAGTCAGGTTGTGTGTTTAGATCTGTAGAGTTGTTGTACATAAGGGCAGGTGGAAACGCATGTGAAGGAATGAATCTCGTCACGTCAATATGACTAAAATTACTCCGGTTAGAGAGTTATAATATAATGGATTGTCCAGCCCCATACTGTGTATTGTTTTGGTCTTGTCTGGTAAGTAAGTCGAGTTTATTTATAGAAACCTGGGTTACAAGGTGGTGTCCAGTGGAAACATGAGATTAAACAGGAGATAACAATATAAAAACAGTAAAAGTCACACAGAGGGCAGTCACACATTACTGGATAACGTGCATCATGAGGTAAAGTGCATAGGTGAGTTTTCAGCAGCTTCTTAAAACTGTTGACTGAGTCAGCATTTTTTATGACTAAGAGAAGATGAAGGTTCCAGGGAGTGGGGGCCACAACTGTTAAGTCACAGTCTCCTTTGGTTTCAAGCCTAGATCTCAGGGCAGCAAGCGGTGCTGGTCAGTAGACCTCAGTGATCTCACAGTGCTCAGTGGATACATGGGCCCAGCCTGTGTCGAGCTTTATAGGTGATAAGAAGAATTTTTAAATCAATTGAGTGCTCTGTGGGTAACTAATATCGATGTGCCAACACTGATGTGATGTATGACCTACGCTGTGTTTGTCATAAGTCTGGCAGCTACGTTTTAGACCAAAAGCAGCCAAGACACAGATGTACTTGCTTGCTTACTTTTTGGGGTTGTTTCACCCAAGTTTCTCATTTAGCTCTGATTGTGTTTTCCCACACAGGTTTATTTAGTTTTGGATTTATTTAGCAAGGTTGTTAGATTTCAATGGAAGTGACAAGAAATTTGTCTGCAATAGGTTGACAGCATGTCTGTCATTATTTTACTGCTCTGAGCATCAGAGAGGAGATTCCATGCATGTCCATTAAAGTGGATGCAGAAATCTTAGAGACAGATATTTCAAAAACCTGGACAAATAAAAGCAGCCTTCCTCCTTTAAATAGCACATAATGTCCTGATCTAACTGCTGTTAAAGAGCCTTTGAGTTGTGAAAGTGCGAATGTGTGTAACTGAGAGTCGAGCAGAATGTTGCTGAAAAATTGACCTAAAAAACATCAATTGTCCAATGGAAAGTATAGCCTATTACTGAGAGACAGACGTGTCATAATGATAATAATGATAATAATCATGTTGACATGAGCTGAGACACAGAAAGAAAAGAGCAGAATAAGGCCAAAAAGGGATAAGGAGATTACTGTAGTCTGACTGTGGTGGCTGTTTGTGTGTGAGGGAGGGAGGGAGGGGGAAGGAGGGGACTCTCCAATTTAGTTAATTTGGTGTCTTGTCTAAAAGCAGCCAGTCTGAAACAGTGAATCACTGAGTCTGCACAGCCTGACTCAAAACCACCTGCCTGGCCTGTTGTTTGGCTGCTGTTGACGTGACAGTGGTCGGACACACAGGTTCTCTCTGTCCACTGCTCAATTAAAGTTTACCAGAATCTGTCCCGGCGTGACTTCCTAAATAGTTGAGATCAAAAGTGATGAAAATTACAGGACTGTGTTCTGGTAAAACTAAAAAAAAAATCATCTGACTCAGTGGGAGGAGCAGCAGTTTCACATTTCACCATGTTATTTGGAACTGAAATAAATATAACTTTAATATCAAAATCATTCTCACCAGGTAAGTGGCCGTCACGTCAGGTGTCATGAATAAAGGCCTATATTTTACTCTTCTCCTATGTTGTATCTGAAGTGTTGATCTCCATCAGAAGATATATTTGTATTTTTAAGAACCAAAGACCATCTCAGTGTAGTTTTACATCTCCTCTCTCAGGCTTCTCTCTGGAGCTCTAGTAACAACAGGTCAGTCAGACAATCAGAAGAGAGGATCTGAGCCTCTCTTCTGATTGGCTGACTGTTTTCTGAGTGATCCAATAAAAATATAGCAGATTTCAGGTAAACAGTCAGAGAAACCAAATCCTGCATGGTTGGATGGTGGGTCCAGGTGGGCAGGGCTTGGAGCAGTGACTGCTTTGTTGTGACATCACAAAGTTCCAGAAGTCCTGACGGCTGGTTTTAAGGCTCAGTTTCTGAATACAGGCTGTGTGCATTTCTCTGTGGACTGAGACTTTGATACTTTCACAGTATTAATATAGAACCTAGACCTGCTTTATAATCAAAAACACACAGACATCTACCTTTAGACTGTGTGGACCTTTAATACGTGATCGTAAATAATATTGATCTTCAATCCTGCACTTTTCAAAAGATTTATTAAAACAGGAAAGAAATGCAGTTTGTGGAAATCCTGGATGGATTTGAATAAAGTAAGAGAGAGTAAGAGGATGAGGTGTTTTTGTCATTTCAAGAGGAAGCGATGTCATGGTGGGACAAGGCGCTGGTGCTGCTGCTTTACATGTTACACCTCTGATTCCTGAATGCTGACAAGATTATCTAAAATCACACACATGGAGCAACATTATGCCAGCAAAATATGTTGTTTGAGTCCAGCATTACAAGAACATGAGTGCAGTGTTTGCCAGCCAGCTACAGTGGTGTGTAAACACAGATAACTGTCAATTAAATAGTGCAGCTTCTTCAAAAACATACATTCCAGTTGTTCTACATCTTTTTATCAGTCTTTTATCTGGAGTCTTTTATTTGCTAGATTTACAGTCTGTCAGTGAGGAGCAGAAACAGCCTGAACAGTGTTGTGTGTTGTTTACAATGATTATTGGAGTGAAACAGGGATTAAGACTTCTTATATTCTGGCCGACCTTTGCATATTCTAAAATAAAGTGACTGGCATCAGGACGTCACTATGCTCTACCTGCTGGTAAAAAGAATTGTTATTCTAACTGCTACATGTTTATATGAATGTATTTGTTTATTACCTGAATCTCACACATAGTCTTTAGTGTATGAGTTGAGCTGGGCACTGAACTGCTGTATACAGTTCCTGCTGCAGGGATGAATAAAAGTGTATTGAGTTTTATTAAATTATGTATCTGTTTGATGTGTTTGAAGGTCAGTGTGCAGAAATCAAATATTGTTCAATACTGTGAAAAACATTTTCTTGGCATATTTTGTGTTTAGTTTGCTCTTGTCTCAGATCCATAAACAGAAATATCTGATGTCGGTCACAGCCTGAGCGCTGAAACATACAAACACTGACAGAAACAACACAGAACTTGATGACATCTGCAGACTGGTGGTGTCACTTCTCCATCTGCTGGTCAGAGCAGGACAGTGCAGGGCTTATCTACACAGCAAGGGGATAACAGTCCTACATACACACTCCATACCACACAGACAGTCAGTCCTCATACCCACCTTCTGCAAACCTGATCTTCTCCCACCTGCGTTCAGGTGCATTAAGGTTTGATCGGTGCTGTGACACAAACTGTCAAACTTCAAAGTATCTTTATTGTCCCTTACAGAGAAACTGATTTGCAGCCAGGCTTTACAAACACACACATACATACAAACACACACACAGCACCTACACTTGTGGCCATCAGCAGACAGTATGACATGATGGCCGGAGTGATGCGTAATAATTCATTTAACGTCAAAGTTCAAAAGTCCAGTGATCAGTCAGTGCAAATAAGAGACAGACAACAGTAAAATACTGTCTGCCGTCTAACAACTGAGCAGCAGCAGAAACAAATCAGGACCCAACCACTTTGACGAGGCCACCGAGCCTGTTTTTGTTGGCCAGTCGGATAACCACACCAAGCAGCGACGCACAACATTAAAATGGATTCAGTTAAACTTCTGTGAAAGAGAGTCATCTCAGAGGAGATATTAAAAGAGCACAAAGTCTCTTTTGGACCTTTTTTTTATTGTGGAAGCAGCGTGAGGTTCAACACACAATTTGTTGTTAAGTTCAACACCCAAGTATTTATCCCTGTCCACCAGCTCAGTGTCAGCTGCTTTGATACTGGTTAGCACAGGACCAGATACACCAAGAGACAAAGTCATCAACCACAGGACTGTGGTGTTGTTCACTAATCTAACACCTGCTCTGTTCCCACAGTCACAGACGAGGACACAGTCAAGAGGTACTACGCCAAGTTTGAGGAGAAGTTCTTCCAGACGTGTGAAAAAGAGCTGGCTAAGATCAACACCTTCTACTCTGGTAATGACCACAGCTAATAACAC